>NC_090199.1:15567500-15742500 GCF_033026475.1 Channa argus
GAGAGGAGAGTTTTGGTGACAGCTTTGAATTGGACACTCAGACAGAAAGAATCATTCTTCAGCCGGCATATCAAGACAAAAAGGGCAATGATACAGCTGTGAATCATTTGGCAGAAACAGAACAGCGGCAAAAGAAAAAGATAGAAACAGCCTTAGACACAGATGAGGGAAGAAATGGGCTTGAAGCACCAGGCGATGTATGTCCCAAATTTAACATTTCTCTCACTGATAGCCAAATGGAGCTCATCCTTAACACTACCCATCAGGTGACTGGCCGGAATTCATCAATTAATAATATGATACACTGTGTAAGCAAATATTTTTCCTTTTTTATAAAGCATATGCTGTTGTTTTTTACAGATTTCCCCTGGTGCCAGTGGTAATGATAACAAGGAAAAAGATAGAAATGAGGATAGTAGTAATGATGAGGAAGCCCCTGAAGTCAATCAGGTCACTTCTGAGAGTCTTAACAGAAGTAGTAGCTTCCTCTTTGACAGCCTGTATGACAGCTCTCTGCTTGCTGGTCTGAGCCCAAACCAGATCCCAGAACATTCAGATAAAGGGGGCATCCAAATCGAATGGCCTCTTCCATCGACCCAGGAGCAAAGACGTAGTGGGCTCATTGTCAACCAGGAGGCGGAAAAGCAAGAGGCAGTTCAATGGGGTGAGTCATCCTTCAACTTATCCGAGTGGGGTGATTCGCTGCTAGTGGGCGAACATTTTCTAGAGAGGCAGAGCTTGCTGAGACAAACAGAGAGAACACAAAAGGAACAAGAAGACTGCCATCATCAACATCACAACACAAACCATGTTCCTCCTGAGCAACATCTGTCACTTTTACAATTTGAACCCAGTCAGATACAGTCACAGTCTGCTTGGATTGTAACTCCAAATGAGGCTAATGAGGACAACGGTAAACATATAACCACTGGTCCAAACGATAGAAATCCAGGTGGAAGACAGGCAAGGACAAAAAGGGCGGGTGAAAATGGAAAGCTGGAAGAGAAAGAAAGTAAGAAAGAGAAAATGAATGTTTTATTTTCTGATAATATATCTGAAAGGTTTTTACATTGCAGTCCTTGTTTACAAGAGATTTTTGACCGCTGGCCAAGTATGTCTGACCAACCCATGGAAAACACTACAGCTGGCCACAGAGGCACTCAAACACTCATAAATGCTGCAAACATTGTGAAAGATCCAGATCTACCTCAGTCCTCATTACAAGTAGGCAGCAACATTGGAAAGCTAAATGGGCAATCCGCTGCTGAGAGTGATTCTCAGCTGGTACATCCCTTAACACATGACACTGAGAATGTCGCAGGGAGACCAGGCTCGGCATGTGACTATATTCCTCCAACCCAGGAAAGGCCACCTGTCACACCACGTTTAAAACTGACCACTTCATCCGTCCAGACGCCTCTCACCGCCCAGCCACTTACCCAGTCGACTCCCTCAACACTCTCTCCACAGAAACCAGCTCTCCTAAAATACCCCAAATCTCACAGAGGAGACAGTCATCATCTACCGGAAGCTTTTTCAAATAATAATCAGCTAAAACCTGCAGGTAATGAGGGTCACATAATAACAGACCAGCACAAACACCACTTAGGACATGCACCAAGGCCTCTACCTGAACCTGAGCTGACATCTGTTCAGTGTTCAACCTCCAAACCCCTGCTACACGCTGACCAGAATCTCAGGCCTCCCTTGGACTGTACTTTCCCATCCACCCCACAGCCAAAGCCTCCCTCTGATACAGATTCACTTGTTGATGAACACTTCTCTCTTCAGCTGTCCCAGGATGAATCGCTCTATGCTAGTAACTCTGAGACTTTCTCCATCATAGATGTGGCAAGTGACAGGCTTCTCTTTGACACTTTTATCAAAGAGTGGAAAACAAAGGACAGGTACTCTCTGGCTTTGGCCTGTGAAAAGAGGGAGCAGAGACAGCAGTCTGAGAATGAAATAAGAGGGAAACAAAGGAGAGGTAATAACAGATGCATTAGTACATTTTCTTGCCAGCTACAACACAAACAACTGCTTTTCCTCATATGGCCTGTGTTAAATAAGGTTTTCTCTTCCATGCTTGTTATTTGTGCAGTGTCAGCAGCCAATCAGAGACTCAACAAGGCCGATGGTTTTCCAATAATAGACAGTGATGGACTGATAGTAATTGGGCTGTCAGTCTGCTGGGGAGCAAGAGATGCATACTACATATCTCTGCAGAAAGAGCAGAGTAAAGGTATCGACACATGCATAGAATACATGCACAAGCTCAAATAAATAGTGTCCTTACTTCAAACTGTCGGCCACCCCTCAGGTCTGAGCTCCAGCCTGGCCCCTCCTCCCCTTGATGATGATTTGCCAGTAAGTGAGAGGCTGCAGCAGGTGAAGAGTTGTATGAACCGGCCACTGACAGGACATAAAGGCAGTGTGGTTATCACGTATGACATCATCCGGGGATACAAGAGGTTAGTTCTGAGCTGTGGCATCAGCTTGGAGTGCAACTGCGAAGACCCCAAGGTGAGGAAATGGAAGGAAAAATCCTGCGTGCACAGTATTGATTAACATTTAGGCATGCAGGAACTTCCCTAATACACCTGAGCTGTTTATTTTTGTTTAAGACATGACTCTAAAAGGTAAATGACCAAGTAAAGCAAGACCGTTTCACTTTTCATCATAGGTTAAATTAAGGTACATGCAGGAACAAGTAGCATGGCATTATATGAAAAAGTACACATCACTAAAAAAGTCCCACCCTCCAAAAGACATGCTCACACAATATGAGAAAATCATCTATTGTCCTTCTAAGAACCTTTAATTTGCAGAAAATTATTTGTTTATTATAGGTGGCCTGCTGGCTGTTGGATCCTAGCAGTGAGGAGAGAACTTTGCCAAACATGGTGACTGTCTACTGTCCTGAAGAATTACCTCTGCTAGATGGACTGGGGAATGCCCATGCACACTGTCCTCGTGTTAGGGCAGCAACTGAGAGTGTGCACGTGCTTGCTGTCATGAACCATCTCACTGGCCTGCTGGAGAAAGATGGCATGCTAGGTAAAAAAAAAAAAAAAAAAGTCATCCAAGAGCAGGAAGAAGTGTTGTAAAAATCAGTGGTTGTAGGATTGTCCTGATGTTTTCTATGCATGTATCAGATTTATTCAGGAACATTGAGATGCCTTCCCAGATATGTTTGGCTCTTTTGGAATTAAATGGAGTAGGCTTCAGTGTTAAGGAGTGTGAGAGACAAAAACATGTAATGAAGGCCAAACTCACAGCTCTGGAATCTCAGGCTTACAACCTGGCTGGACACAGCTTCTCCCTTACCAGCATTGATGACATAGCACAGGTTCAGTGCCTCTTCTTCTCTACTTCAGCCTTCTTTTTGAATCAAATTCTACATTTGTCATTGAATTGCAAATTCACATGGAATGCTGTAGGTCTTGTTCTTAGAGCTCCATCTGCCAGCAAATGGGGATGTGGGGGGATCAAAAAGTAAGAAGACTCTGGGCTACACCAGGAGAGGTGGTGGCAGAGTAAGGCTTGGAAAGCAGTTCAGCACCACCAAGGTGAAACTTCTTTGCATTACACGGAATTATAACTATAGCCTTCAAGTAATTACATGGCTTCATACTAATGTAACATTTGGGAGATGACATTTTCACTGTGTTTAAACTGAATTCTAATGATGTTGGCAGGATATTCTGGAGAAGCTTTGCCCCATGCACCCATTGCCAGGTGTGATTCTGGAGTGGAGGCGCATCACTAATGCCTTAACTAAAGTGGTGTTCCCCCTGCAGAGGGAGAAGCAATACCACCCTACACTGGCTATGGACAGAATATACCCTATCTCCCAGACACACACAGCCACAGGTAAAACACAAAATAATTATAACATTCTTGTACGTAGATTCACAAAAACATCACATGCACCTCTCTTTACCATACATTCTGTTGTATGTTTAATGTTGTCATATGTTGAGGTCGCTGGTGAATTCATGTTACAGTAGAATTTTATTTAAAGTAAATATAAGGCATACAGTGATTTGGCTCATTCTGTTGTTAGGTAGAGTGAGCTTCACTGAACCCAACATACAGAACGTCCCCAAAGACTTCGACATTTACATGCCAACAGTAGTGGGTGAGAGCCCACCTTCACAAAATGGTGGTAAAATGACCCGAGCAGGGTAGGTAGGATCTATGGACCTGTTGTTTAAAAAGTAGTCAATGGTTTTGGGACACTCAGTGTAATTGAGAGGCTTTTAGTCTGTGTTCAGTAAAATTAACCTTGTTTTAAATTCATGTAAAAGTACTGTTGGAATCAAAATTTCACTGGTTTTGTCCAATGACCATGTTAAGACTACTTAACAGTCACTATGACCTATTGAATAATGTGGTTTGTCATACAATTACAGAAAGAAGAAACATTCTGTGATGCCTTCAGTTGCAGCTTCAGAACAAGGCCCAGCATTCTCTGTCAGCATGAGACATGCCTTTATACCCTTTTCAGGTTACTAAGTTAAATCAGTTCTGCAAGATTGCCTTTTCTGTCTGTAACTTTATCTGAAGCTGTTGTATCAGCCTTGTCTTTTTGTACTGTACCGAAGGTGGGATGATATTAGCAGCGGATTATTCCCAGCTGGAGCTGAGAGTACTAGCTCACTTATCAAAGGATCAACGACTTATTCAGGTAACAACAGCTACACGCTCAAAGACAATTATAATGGAAAAGAACAGGTTAAAAAAAATTCATTCATTCAGCACCTGATTAACACACAGGTGCTGAATGAAGGAGCAGATGTGTTTCGCTGCATTGCTGCTGAATGGAAAAATGTTGACCCAGAGACTGTGAACGATGGTCTCAGACAGCAGGCAAAACAGGTAAAGCTAGCCAGAAAAGCGGCAATAACGTGGACATGCACGCATACCATACTGGTAATCTCACCAGTGTGTACCTGGCTTTGCAGATTTGCTATGGCATTATCTATGGGATGGGAGCAAAGTCTCTGGGGGAGCAAATGGGAGTGGAGGAGAACGATGCTGCCAGCTACATAGAAAGTTTCAAGGCCAGATACAAAGGTACACACAAAATACAGCCTTTAAATCATCACAGTATTGAATCAACAAAACAAGAACTAAACATCATTATTCACAAAGGGAATTTAATGTAGGACTCTAGAAGTTTTTAAAAAAAGAAACTCCTATGGACCAATCAAATTACAACCATAAGATAATGAAACATGATGTCAGGTGAGTTAGTAAACTTCCATGTTTTGTGCTCATATCTTTCAGGAATCAGTGCTTTTCTTAAAGAGACAGTGAAGAACTGTATAAAGAATGGTTATGTTCAGACTTTGATGGGCCGTAGGAGATACCTACCTGGAATCACTAACACCAATGTGCACATCAAAGCTCATGTGGGTATCAGAATCAGAACTCATAGCCAATATGAAATGAATGTATGATTTATTGCATAGCTTCTCTATCTCTTTCTCCCTTATCCAGGCTGAGCGTCAAGCTGTGAACACAACTGTGCAGGGTTCAGCAGCAGACATTGTTAAACTTGCTACAGTGAACATCCAGAAGCGACTGCAAAAAACATATCCTGCAGCTCCACTGTCTCACCAGCACACAAGTTCAGGTCACACACAAATTGCTTCATTCAGCAGTGAAACCGTGGCTAACACTGTAAATTACTTGTGTCTGATGATTTAAATGTTGTTCAAAATACAGTCTCCAATCAGTGCCGGGCCAGAACATCTCATCTCAGAGGAGCCTACTTTGTTCTGCAGCTGCATGATGAGCTCATTTATGAAACAACAGAACAAGACCTCATACAGGTATGTAAGTCAGTGTAGTGCTTCCAAAATAAATTGTTTTCTATTAATAATGAAAACCCTTTCTTGTTAGAATGAGTTACATTTTTTTGTTTTTACAAAATACTTTTTTGTTTTAACAAGATACGTTTGTTGTTAATTTCTAAAATTTTGTATTTTTATAGTGTGTATAAAAAAATATTTTAACAGAGAAAATTACACATTTAAGCTAAAAATCTAGTTAATAAAAAAGAAACCTATTTATTACAAGTTAAAGTTGTCTGCTAACATGAGTGAATACAAATGTATGAAAGCCAGTTTTGAATTGGGAACCTCCAGGTTACCAGCTGACTGATGTTGCTCCTTAACCACATCCACTCTATAAAAAATATTACAGTAAAAAGGTACAAATATAAACAATGCATGCATAAGACAGTTGCAAATCAATGTTGCATGCTACATGCTTATTAGCTCACTGATGCTAATGAGATTTATTTATTGGGTATTAACATTTGGTGTTAAATAACAAGGGAGTTTTGGATACTTGTTAGTATGGAAGCATGTCCATAAAAGGACATAAAAGTATTGAAATTCAATACCCCGCCCTACATTAAGACCTAACATTATGTTTGGTCATCGTGTATATTTAGCAGGGAATGTCATACAGCTCAGCTTCATGTTATATATTCGCTCTAGGCTGCATCGTCTCAGATATTTGTGTCTACTTATGACAAAGTGATGCTGTTTTAATGAGAGGGGTCTCATAATAATTTGCCATCAGAATCTTCGTAATGTTCTGCCTTTCAGTGTATATGTGAGTTTAAATCATTGGCAGTCCAGGGTTTACCCCACAGCTCCCCCAGTGACGATTGATGTTGATGTTCCATTATGAAAAATATTTGTTATTTCAGGGCTGACAAATATGTATTATTAATCCTTATTTAAAATGAAAAATACATGGAGAACCATAAAAGAAGATATTTAGTTATACCAAGCTGGAACATATGTATACATAAATTTTGGTCTGTCTCCCAAACCCTTTTTTGTCAGGTTGCACAGATAGTCAAGAGGGAGATGGAGTCAGCAGTGAATCTGTATGTAAAGCTTAAGGCCAAAGTAAAGGTCGGACCAAGCTGGGGGAATCTGCAGGACCTAGATTTATAATGTTCCTGCTCAAAGCTCTGCTATATCTAATTTTAACTGATTTTAAATCACAAAAATGAAAATATCAACCCAGTCTATAATTGCACTATGAACTCTAAGTGATATCAAATGTATTTAGAATTACTCTGGTGTTTTGTTTAAAATATATATGTATATACGCACACGTTATAGAGAAATACTTTTTTAAACTTTTATGTAATAGTATTGTAATAAATTGAAATTTTTTGAACACCTGTAGCATCTGATTTTTAGGACCTGTGTGCTGATTATTTTTCACTGAATCATGTAGCTTATAAAATGTAAATACACATATACACAGTAATAGCATGACAAGGAAATGCTGCACATCCAATAATATATAATGCTAAAAATGGCTAATGTTTAGCATTTTTCTCCCACAACAGTTGCTTATACTTGCAATACTTCTATTGCACAATTATTAGAATATTTGGAGAATCTTTTTCTATTAACTAAAACATTCAGTGTTTAAAACAAAGACTGAGCAGCTTTAGTCTTGAATGTCCTGAAATCTCACATTTTATTGGACCATTGGTTGAGTTTTCGGTCACAAGAACATACATCATTAAGGTTTTGTTTTACATATACAACATTCACTGCACTAAAAGTGTTGTCATTGTGATTGATATTGTCTGTGCAACTCGGAATTCCCTCTGGTTATGGTTAGAGAAATAAATGTGGCTGAGGAAGGACTTTTTTTAACTTTAGTTGTTTTGAAGACGTGGGCTGTATCTTCAGGTGGACCTCAACAACCTCAATCAAATATTTTAATTATTCCATTCAAAACTACATTGACATTATTGCCAAGATTAAGATCATTTTCAACTGGACCTGGATAGAAGGGCGACTTACACCCGTTTCAACACTTTCAGGATGACTTGTTTAGCGTTGATTAACAACCAGTGCACCGTGACTCAGAGCTTATCAACTCAGGAAAAAGTGACAAATGAGTAACACGTAAATAAATACATCAAGGACACACATCCATAAACAGAAGAAACAACTAAAACCACAAATATCAAAAACTTTTTAAAAAGATGTCTTAAAACAGAAAAAGTGTGATCCCAAATGTTGGTACAGTTGTTTCATATTGGTGTGTGAAACAGCCTTTTAACACATGCCATTGTCAAATCTAATCAACATTGTGTGGCCAAATGTAGTAACCGATATCAGTGCAGTCATCACCTAGGATTTTACCAAAATAGGTATGACTAGCAGCTACAACTAAAAGGTGGTTTTACCCATGTAGTTAGGTGCAACACATATCAGATGTGTCATTTTATGCATACAAACTACAATAAAAAAGTATTGATGCTTGTCAGTAAGACAAGTGTCAAAAGTAGCAGTGTGGTGTTCAATAATGTTTGGGGATTAACCCATACCTTATGATATAAATATTCTTGTGAGGCAGTCAAAGTGACAATGAAACAAAATAATCATCTGCAGATGCAATAATAATCAGCATCTTTGGTGGTTTCTCTTTTATTCTTTATAATAAAACAATTATGGGCCGGACATATTGCTATAAGGGAAGATGACAAACAACTGACAATTGTTGGCATTATTTTCTGCCAATTGGAGAACTCTGAAGATGAAGATGTGATGCCTAAAGACTACTAATCCACTTGAAGGCCTTAACAGAAATGAGACTAACAGAGCTGAATCCAGGTTTTCCGTAAACGTAGTTTTAGGTCAGAATCACTGCCACAAACAGAAAGGTTATTAATCAATTAAGGCATTTAAACAGACGGTGCTGTGTTTTTGACCAGAGTATAAAACAGAAGAGAGAAAATATATGTACACATACAGTTAAGTGCTACTTAAGCAGCTTCATGTTCCACTGGCTGAATCTGAGGCAAGAAAAACTGGGACCAGGACTGGCTTTTTCTTGCTCATTGTAGTACAGGGGGCTTGTGTAAAGGGGGCTTGTGCACATGCCAGGAGCTTTACTCTTGTCTGAGAACATCCAGTGGGAAAACTCTTGGCCCTGGCCCACTGGGGTATGATAATTTACATGGAAAACAAAAAACAAAAAGTAAAGACACAAGAGGTGGGGATGACATTTGGCTGTCAGGGCGTCTCTCCATCGTGGCTGAAGTAGTACCTGACAGGAGGACCAGGGAGATCCTCGTCTCCATCTGCTTCTGGAGCAAATGACACTGTGAGGTCAACATAGCGTCTGTCCACTGAGGGTTTGATCAGCTTCTGCATACTGCAGTGAGATGACGAGACAAGAGAGAAACTGAGAAGTCTGATCAGCTTAGGCTGCACAATGAAACACTTCCAGTTATCTGAAAGAAGCAAGATCTGACATACCTTTAAAATGCTTTACCAAATATTTTTAGTCCAGCAAAGATCCAAATTAAAGAAATTAAATACCTATATAAGGAAAATATCTTTCTTTGTAAAGTACTTACGTCAGTTTGAGTCTCTTCGAGTGCCCGGGCATTACAGGAACATAGAGCATCTTCACACCATGGACGACAATAGTGGGTTCAATTCCATACTTTTCCTGAGGTAAAACAAAAAATACTCATAAAATGTTATTTGATAAAGATGAACCAAATAGGTGCAATAAAAAAAACAAAACATGATTTGATATTGTGGCAACTGCGCCTGAATTGTTGATACACCAACAAAGTAAAATATGATTAATTGTTCATACCCTGACTGAATTTATGAAGTCAGAGAGAGTGAAGTCCTCATGGCCAAAGACAGTCCAACAGTCCCAGATAGAGAAGTAGATGTCATCCCTGGAAGAGAGACAATAGAGCTGTAACAACTTTGCATTGCAGTAACCATCGAAGCTGGTTGCTGAGCTGCTGCAATATTAGCAGGCTGTGGTAAGAAGTGTAACTGAATTTTCAGTGTGTACATTTAAACACAAAGCTATGTTGCCAGTGTTTTCTCACATTATCTAGCATGAAAGATGGTAAGGCTAACCAAGTGTACATGTACCCTACCTGATGAGGGTCCGTTTAACTGGGGCGGGTTCAGTTAACACCACTACAGGTATGGCCAAGTTAAAGAAGCAGTTTTTAAAAGATTCAAACTCATAGCCTCCAACCACCTTTATCAACTCGAGAGCCACCTGAGTACATATAAAAAAACAAAAAAAAACAATTCATCCACACCTTCCAAAATATGTTGTATGTACACTAACATTGTAATAAGACTGAACAACTGGAAAAAAGTCATATCATCTTTTAAATCCACTTTTCTGCTTCTTAATTTACGTTGAAATGGCAATGCATTGTCAATTTTCGGTTTGGAAACAATGGCACCAAGTAAACCACCAGTATATGGAGAAAATGTATCTTTGTGAATAAGAAGGTCTTTGTGTAAAGTCAGTGTAAATTTCTTCACAAGACAAGCAGACTAATAATTGTGAAAAAAAACAGTGAGAGAATGCTTCAAGTTACTTACCAGTCCTGCCACAGCAGCTGTTGCTGTGGCGATGGCAGGGATGATCTTGCCAGCGATGCGTTTGGTCTTGAGTCTGTCAGCTGGCTCGATAGAGTACATCCTTGCTCTGAGAGCAGAGGCTGATGTAACAAAGTCCATGTGGCCGTTGCTGTCATCGTCCTTTTCAAAGTGCAGTGGACTCATTTGCAAGTTCTCTACAGACAACATGTGAAAGCACAGAGATTGTCCCTTTATTATAAAGGCATTTTAAAGAAGATAACAATTATACAATAGTTAAGCATTGTGACAAAAGCAGAGTTTAATTTTAACCATCATCTCGAACACGTCAGTTTGGCTGTATCCGTCCTTGTTTTTGTACCTGGTTGGACACCGTCAGTAGCAATAGCCTGCTCCAGCTGTGCGATAGCCTCCCTTTCCTCTTCACTGCTTAGAGGCAGCTTGATTTGATCAGGCTTCTTTGCGGTCTCATCTGTCTCTATACTCTGGAAAGGGACACAACCAAAACAGTTAAGAAGATTTAGATATTAAGAAAGCAATGAAAAGAAAACAGATCAATGCAGAAACTTACTTTCTCTGAGGGCCTGTATTCAGAAATCTTGACATCAGAGAGAATCTTGGTCACTGCCTCTACTGAAAGGTCCTGGTCAAACGATATGAAATGTCAGTGAGTCTGCAAGCGTGTGATAGTGTAAACCTGACTGTTTATGACCTACCTTTTCTGAGTAAGGGATGTTGTTTATCCCTGCAAAGAGCCGTGCAGAGCTGACAATGAAAGTAAAGTGCCTGATGGGAATAGAGGATAGTTTGGCTAGTTTTGATATAAAACATATGATATAAGCAATGCTTAAACTGTAAAAACTGAGAAAATCTCTACTCACAAAGGGTCTTTCAAGTCAAATTCAATAGGTGCTGGAGGTCTTTTTGGGGACTGCCAAAACAAACCTAAGAGAAGGACAAAGTTTTCACTGCTGCTACTTTCATGTACACTTTTAAATGCTTAATTTAAAGCACAACTACACTACACTTGTAGTTATGCATAACAAATTACTGTGAAATAATTGTCTTAATTTATAGCTATGCATAAAAACTTACTTCCATCTTTTAACTTTGTGTCCAAAGGGAAAGAGTGCAACAGTTGTAGGGCCTACATAAAAGAAACATCATTCAGCAATGCAACTACTGTACATACATACATACATACATACATACATGTAAAATGTCTTTGGTTTCAACATGCATTTCCATGTGCACACCAATTACCTTTCTCTTAAAATACTTTTCAAATTTTAGACGGGCAATAGCAATGCATTGTTTCCACTGTTTAGGCCGTCTGCTTAGCAGCTTAATGACCTGAAATGACCCCTCCAGACTTTCTCCTGCTTGCATTCTCTGTAAACAATAAAAAAACATTATCTTTAATAATACAGCCCATTATTAGCATATACTGCTGTGTTAAATAATAAATAATTTATAAATAAAAAAATGTATAAACATATAAATTCTTACCTGTAGCACCACTTCAGCAGAGGAGTGGGTCTCCCAGAATGAACTGTACACAGAGGGCTTGTGCACAAATGCATTCTCAAACTACACACATACCCAAGGGAAAAAACAATAAAATTGGGGAACTATAGAAACAGATACTTTCAAAAATAATCAAGTGCAAATGGGAGAGGATTTCTGTTGGAGTTTAACTGAATCCGACCTTGTCCCTGGCCCACTGGATGGTGTGCTCTATGACAGAAGGGAAAGACTTGAGAGTGCAAAATGGGATTTCCTCTTCTGGGGGGTCTCTCTGAAAAACATATAATAATATACATAAGTACTTGGTATAAAGCCCCTGCCTACAATGTAAAGGAGTAATGCAAGCAAAGAACAAAAATATAGTTTCTCACAGACATACTCACGTGGCTATTGTAGGACTCTGTCAAATTTGGCACAATGATTTCAGTGTGTCCTTTAGTTCCCATGGTGCCAGAGTCAAGGAGAGGCCTTTGATTGGATATGCAGCGGCTGCAAATGAAGAAAAACAATATGAGTACTTGAAAAAATTAGTAAATATCTCACAAAAATTTGCCTAACTCCAACAGTATGTCATGTCATAAGAACAATATATATATGTGATTGCGTGTGGTTTTAGGCATTAAAAAAAACTTATTGTATTAATGTAATAATTTTATTAATTTCGTTAATTTTGCACTAACCTGTCTACATATCTACGTGCTTCCACATTATCCAGTGCAGTGACCACTAGGTTCAGGCGGGAGTAGAAAGAGTCACTGTAGATGTTCTCAGTAGCTGGACACACCTTATTAAGGTGAGCATCCACCTGCAGGTCTGGGTTGATATTGCGACTGGCTTCTGCTGCTGTGGTACTCTTTGGTTTCTGAGACACAAGAAAATGTGCATGGCTGTGTTTAATGTGTGTGCGTACTCATCGTGACTCAAGCAATTTAATATTTATTGGACAGAGGTGGAAAAAGACATCTATTAACCTGTATATGCTGTGGTCTAAAGAGAAACTGCCTGTTGAGGTTGGACTTTTCAATAAGGTCTGGATCTGTGATGCACACCTGAAGATAGACAGATGCTTCAGTAGTAAAAAAAATATATATACTGTAATGCATAATGAAATGCAGTAAGACAGGGGAGAGAACAAAAAGAGAGTAGGAATGCACACCTCTCCTGAACTCTGAGCCAATCCAACCCCAAGCAGGGCAAAGTTTTTTAACATCTCACAGCCAATGGCACCACAACCAACCTGTAAGAGAAATGCGATCATTTAGACATAAATCTTAAGATAATTCATTTTGAAAACACATTTAAAATACAAAAAAAATCTTACCATGAAGACCCTGAGCTTATGCAGTTCGAGACACATCGATTCACCAACGCAAGCTCGTAATCCATCATAACGATCACCCCTGGCCAAAAACTCCTCTGCAGGGAGAGACTGGATTGGTCTGACAACTTCAATGGCATCAAGATAAAACTAGACACAGAAAAAATGGAGAAGGAGATTAAATTAACAGTTAGGGTTAAAGTTACTAAAATATATGCAAGGATGCTTAACAAAATGTAGTAAGAACTTTTCAAATTAACAGTTTGCATTGATGTGCTACAACAAAATGGCTGAACTACTAAACTGTCATATTAGTTTTGCTTCTTAACAGAAGGGCTGCAGGGAAAATATTGTTGCAACTTACCCACTGCTGCAGAGGTGCAAACTTTCCTGTGATGGCCTTAAGGACTTCCTGGCTTGCTAGACCTCCTACAGCTGCTGCTAATGGAGGAAGAGTTCCTCTTGCTGTTCTTGACAGGCAGCGCACCAACTCATCATTCACAGGAGCCTTGGAGTAAAGGGAGAGGAAAATTTAAATGTTGGGGTATGTGTACAATGAGTTTGTGCACGTATCTTTGCAGGTTCAAAAGCAAAAAAAACATGAAGAAGAAAAAAAACAACTCACTTTGTTCCTGAGAATTGCATTCACTTCCTCAGTAAGTTTCAGTAAAACATCAGCATCCTGTAAACACCTGATTGTATCAGAGTAAAACAGCTCATAAGTGAACATGACACAGTGAACAAGTTCTTGCACTGATATCCTTGGCTACTGTTCGAATACAGTAAACAGAGCAGCAGTTTGGATCCAGATAGTGAACAGCAGAGAAATATTTTGGTTACCCAGTGTTGGGAAGTCTACTGTGTTGCTCCTGGAAGCTGTCAAGGGCCAACATGGCTGCATGGATCTGTAGTGGAGCCTGATAGGTAGACATAAAAAGGAATTGTGAGGAAACTGCTTGGCCAAACAAAAAATGACAAATATGCTGGAGTCTGTACCAAGGTTAAGTGACCAATATTTGAAGTATTTGGCTAGTTAAGCTAGGTAGGTTAAAGCTGTTAACTCATGGAAGCGAACTACTTGTCTGTCAACACACTGTATGCCATGCTTTTAATACATAAATAGTGTTATGCCCATATAGCATTTTTCCTAAAAACTGACTAGTTAGTATATTTGACCCTAACTTAACCTGTCCTGATTTAGCCTTTTGATTATGTACTACCTTGGTCTCGAGCTACCTAAAAATCCTATAAATCCTTAACTTAGCCAGCTAACTAGCCAATTAAGATTGCACTGTAAGTTTGTCTCCAGGGGCAGGTTTACATGCTCACCTGTGGTTTACTGAAGTCTGGGGTCAGGACCTGAGGATCACACAATTGTTTCTCTATTGTCTCCTGAAATGCATACATGGAAAATCACAAACACAAGAGACAATTTGCTTATTAGGTTTGTATGTTTGTTTTCTTAAACTGTGATATTTGTGGTTGCCTTGGCAAGTAGTTAGCTTACAAATCTGTACGTCTTAGGGGTTTTCACCAGGACAAAGAACCCTCCATGTGCATATGATTGTAGTTGGGATGTATCTCCTATTGCAAAACTGTGAGGGGAGAGGACTAATACCACACACACACACACACACACACACACACACACACCTCAGATTACTACACTATTATGTCCCCTTATACAAAAATGATCTCACCAGATCTGATCTTGAATTTATTCAAAATATCTATTTGTTTAATGTGAATAAATATTAATCAGAACATTCTATAACGGTGCTTACAGTGAAAGCACTGTAAAGACCTTTAATGTACTTAAACCCTGATCTGCAATTCACACCCAATGCTGTACCTGTCACTTGTCGTGCAGTGCCATTCAGTTCAACCATGCCATTGACTTCTCTGAAGACAACACTTTGGCCTGTCTGTAGGCCATGGTGTTGGTTGTCCATGCAGGTTACCACCCCTGGATTGTCCTAAAGTGTCCAAATTCAAAAAGAAAATCATAAAAGTTTTAGAGCAGATGTTCTTTGTGGACTGTTAAAGTGTTACTGCTAGATTTTCAAAACAGCAGTTTGAAAAGAACAATTTAAGACAATGCGAAAATCTGGCAACAAACAGAAATGTAGCTCATTATTAGTAATGGACACGTTATGGGACCTATAAGACTACCTGAGTAATACTTTGGATGAAAATCTCCTTGGGCTCTTCTCCTGTGGGATCAGACACCTCAAACTCCTCTCCAAAGTCACAAAACACCCGCACACAAATGCCATATGCATCACAGCCAATGAACTGGCAAGGACAAAAGGCAGCACAGTTTGGTTAATACACAGGGAAAAGATTTGGTTAATATTTGACTGTTTGTGCATTCCACGTTCCAAGTCTGTAATGTGACTGTATACTTACTCTGATGGAGGGTTGTTGCGAATGGCAGAACTCATTTATTCTCTTCTGTAAGCTCAACCTGGTTTCAGTCAGAATCACACACTGTAGAAGCGATAAGAGCACACAGACACTGAACTTTACCAGCTCAAGGAGAGTAGAAAACAGTGTACAAGTAAAACAGTAAACAGCTAATGTAGATAGCCCATGGGGCAGTAAGTAACAAGATACATAATAAAAATAATCAGAATCCTCTGAATATTTTATCAAATCCTAATAGGTTTGTCAGTTATGACCCGTCATATTTTGACCTTTAGCTGTAGTATTTCCACCATCTGGGTTTGTCCAGTTTTCCCATAATTTGATGAACATACAAACACTACATACTGTACAATTTAATCCACACACATTTCTACACATATTTTTGAAAACAAATTTAAAGAGATAAAGTGTGTGAACTCCAGATTCCAGCTTTTTTTTAACATTATTATAATCCAGATTCTGAAACAGCAATTCTTACCTGATAATTTGGTTTACACACAAACACTACATACTGAACAATTTAATCCACACACATTTCTACACATATTTTTGTAAACAAATTTAAAGAGATAAAGTGTGTGAACTCCAGATTCCAGCTTTTTTTAACATTATTATAATCCAGATTCTGAAACAACAATTCTTACCTGATACTTTTTGAGAAAGCTGAGATCAGTGTTATCATCCAGAGCAGAGGAAGACATGTCAACATGAACATAAGGGTTCAACTCTGCAACCCGAAGGCACACTGCCTCCACCCTGAGGATGGCCAAAACATAGAAGAGTTTGCTTATGTGTAAAATTACAAGGTGTGAGTGGATGCTATATCAGACCATGACCATTCAAATCAGATGTTAAGAGAAACAGTTCAGGTTTGTAATGTGTAGTACCTCTTTTTCTGGCCCAACACATCCTCTTTTCGGATAAAGAAGTTTGAGCCCAGATCCCAGATGTCACATTGCTTTGTGTCATGAAGGGTGACTGCCTATACATAAGCACATACAGGGACAGTAGCTAAGGCACAAGTTAGACTGATTTTCAAAATACTTCTGATACTCGTTAGTGTCATAGTATTGAACAATGACTGTATTTAATGAGAGCACTTACCTTTACACCAGCCAGGACAATATTCTTTGCTGTGACAAGGAGGTCATATTGTTTACTGTCACTTGACAAAGCAGATCATTTGAATACAATTGTACACTACTGTGATTGCCAACCTACCTATCTCTATCCCCAGTCCTCCCATTCCACTAAGAAAGACTGAAGATTGGGCCATCTGGTGCATAGCACTGTCTCCCAACACATACCGCTGGCGGCTGGAGGAGAAAAACGTAGTGAGGGTATGAAAATCAGAGGACAGTGAGGAGCATCAACTTAATATAATTACACTGACTGCAGTATAAAGCATAGCACTGCCATTTGGTGCCTTTGGTGTGAATCATTATCTTTAATCATAACAGAATTAAATTAATTCAGACTTGCCTGTAAAGAGAATCATCGATCTCCATCGAGTCTGCAGCCATGCTGGAAGGGGAAGAGGGGGTAATTCAACTGTGTCGGTAATAGGTTCTATACCTATTTGACATATGAATATACAGACATTGTTTAGCAAAGCTAAAAAACGTTTTAGATGTTTTCGTTAAGGATCTAAACCAACGCCCTGTTGTGGGTTAGCTAAACGGCTAACTAAACGGTTGCTCATGTCGGCTACTTCTTGTTGTGTTGTTAACAACGATCAAATGCTAGACGCTAAAAAGCCTTAAATTGACTAATAAATAGATTTCCTTTAACAATTAAAGGTTACGGTATGTAGCTACTGTATTAGCACTGGTTGGTTTGTGAACTGCTGAAGAAGCTTAGCTGGTACGCCTAGCTAGCACTGAGTACCACTGGTGCCGGTGGCGAGAGGACACTTGTCATATACTCATTAAAACTAATAGCACATACGTTAGGCACTAAATAACTCCTCAAAGTAATCAGTTGTTTTGGGTACTATAAGTCTTTCAAGCAAGACGAAAAACTGGTTGGTAATACAGTTTAAAAAGCAAATAATCAATAATCCGCTACCTGTCAGTATGCGCGACGAGCTGTAGCGAATGAATGGCTGTGACTGGCTAAAAACTTAGAGTAGTTCCGGGTTACCACAGTCACATGATCCTGATCATCCAATAGCTTGACAGGCTTTTTCAAAGCAATTCATTTGTTTTGAAAATATTACGTCAGAAAAGTTTATAACGCCAACCAAGCGCACTCATTTTACCCATACATAAATACCTTTTCTATATCTTACAAATCAAGGAAAAACAAGAAAACAAGAAAACACAAGAAATTGTTTATATAAGAATTCACAGCAGCTCCCACCAATATAATAGCAATTCTTCCTAAAAATACTTACAATACATCCCTAATTAATATATTTTTTTAAATAAATAAATATACATATCCAGTAAAGTCCAAACATATCATTTGTTTTTGTATAACACCAAAAAGTTGTAAACTTTTTTTTTAACTTAAAGGTTTTTTTTTTATATATCAGCATGTGTATTTATAAACACCTGGATTGGACATCAGTACTCAGTTGTTAAACCATGTTGGGATAATCATTTGAAATAACAAAACAAACAACAACAACAAAAGAGAGAACAGATTGTTTAACCAGTTCCACCTGAGAGTGCAGAAAATGCAAAACACTGTTTGGGACCTCCACTGTTTAAAGAAACAAAGGTCAACAGCAGTGAGTGAAACATTTACATCCTACCAACTACTATTCTGAGCCAGTCCAGGCTTGTGTAATTTATCTGTTTGCAAGTCTGCTGGTCCGTGTTTGTGTTTGGAGGATAGATTTGCCCCGATGTGCAAATCAGCCAAAATGTGACTTCCTAAAACTGAGGATGGATAAAAACTCATTTTCGTTTATTCATATTTAGTTTTCATATTACATATTTAGTTTTGGCAAGGACAACGAACCCCACCTCAGACTTTACAGACGTCCTCCCTATAATCATATTGGTCAGAACAGACACACAGAGGAACCTCCCCCCTGACCTTGAACCAAAATTGTCCACCTGCACAAACAGACCCTAAACTCCAAAGAACTACTTTCATTGCACAAACGTCTGCCCACAGTTTTACTCTCTCCTAGCAATGTGGTGTAGTAGTGTAGCACTGTGTCGTCTCCAGAGGATTGCTGTTACTCCACTGAATATCGCTGGGTGTCTAACAGGCAACATCAGGAGAGAAATGTCAACTCTGCCGCGGGTGTATGTCACCCGACAGATACCCCCCGAGGGGGTGAAGATCCTATGTGAATCTGGACAGTGAGTTTTGGTTTGATGTTCAGTCTCCTCAAATTTATGATTTATATATTTTATGACTTATTTCATGCCTGCTGTAGTGGATGCAACGATGATAAATTTTTGTAGCTTGAATCTCTGCTTTGTAAAATTCATCATTTACTTTGAGCAAACTGCCCTGCTAACGTTTGCCCTTAGGTTGATCAAATAACACTGGGAGCCTAAAGGGTATTCTTTTACAACAAAGAACACGACATGTCTTGAGACACAGTTTGAATGTCAAGTGTGTCTAAGTAAAAGATTTAACGGCATTACGATTTGGTGTAGCCAGCTTTTCAGTATATATGTGTACGCTGTTAATGCTTTAGTATTTTTTCAGCAAAAAAATAATAATTTCCTTGTATACATCATAAAGAACAACTATCTTTGGTCATTGTTTCTGTTTACCCAGGGTGCAGCTTGAGCTGTGGGACTCAGATGATGTACCTGTGCCCAGAAAAAAGCTACTTGAGAAGGTCAAGGGTGTTGATGGTCTGCTCTGCGTTCTGACTGAGAAGATTGATGCAGAATTGTTAGACGCTGCAGGTCTGACGATAGTCTTCGATCCAGTTAAATAGTCCACGTGGAATGAAGAGTGTCTCATCTTTGTCACTGTGTTTTATATGCATTTACTGCTGCAGGTCCAAACTTGAAGGTCCTTACCACTATGTCAGTGGGTTTTGACCACCTCTCTTTGGAGGAGCTGAAAAAAAGGTGATCACTATTTTTATATTTAATGATAAACCAAAAATACTGTTGTGTAAATGTTTGTGTGTCCTTCTCCCCAGAGGGATTCGTGTTGGTTATACCCCTGATGTTCTGACAGATGCTGTGGCTGAGCTGACTGTAGCTCTGCTGCTCGCAACATCTAGGAGGCTCATAGAGGCCACACATGAGGCCAAGAGGTAATGATACACACAAACACAAATCTATCCATATACACATTTAGAAAATGCATGCATGAATAATAATCTTTAAGCTAAAAACATAGATAAATGTTTTCCTCTCTCAATGGTGGCAGTGGTGGTTGGGACACTTGGAGAACTCTGTGGCTGTGTGGATATGAGCTGGCCAACAGCACCGTGGGTATTCTTGGCCTAGGGAGGATTGGTGAGCATACACTAACTGATAGAATACACACAATATTTACATCAACTTATCACAAACCTGTCCTTTCAGTCAGTCTAATCATTCTAAGCCATTTGTGCTTGAAGGTGTGTCTATTGCTGAAAGATTGTCACCTTTCAAAGTAAAGAAGTTCATCTACACAGATGTGGCGCCTAGGCCAGACCTGGCTAAGGCCATCAATGCAGAGTTTGGTAAGGATCAAAAACATTGGCATGCCTGCAATGCCTTCAGAAAACATTTTGATTTGTTACACTGGGAAAAGCAAAAATCTAAGGAATAAAATTAGCTTAAAATAAATGTCCACATCCTATTGCTCCAGTGTCTATGGATGAGTTGGCAAAGCAGTCAGATTTCCTGGCTGTGTGCTGTGCTTTAACACCAGAAACAAAGGAGATCTGCAACAAGGACCTCTTCTCCAAGATGAAAAATACCTCCATCTTTATCAACACAAGCAGGTACCACTCAAGTCAAGCTTTAAAACAAGATACATATCCGGCGCTGCTGTCTTACAGCTAGCAGGTTAAGGATTTGCATCCCCAGCCAACCATGGCCTTTCTTTGAGTTTGCATGTTCTCCCAGTGACTGCGTGGGTTCCTCCAGGTACTCTGGTTTCCTCCCACAGTCCAAAGACAAGCATGTTGGGTTTATTGGAGACTCCAAATTGGCCATAGGTGTAAATGTGAGTTTGAAATGTAGCATGTCTCTGTGTTGGCCCTGAGATAAACTAGGGACCTGTCCAGGGTGTAAACCCGCCCCCCACCCCATGACCCTACACAGGATAAGCAGTTACAGATAACGGATGGAGGGATAGAAGATAAAAATTGACTGACAACGAAAATATAGTACCTGACATAATGATGGTCTCTCTGCTGTTTCAGAGGTGGGGTAGTGAACCAGGAAGACCTATACGATGCTTTAGTCACTGGGCAGATTGCAGCAGCTGGCTTAGATGTCACTGTACCTGAGCCCCTACCCACCAACCACCCACTCTTTACCCTTAAAAACTGTGGTAAGTTTGCTGAAGCAAATTTGGTTTTAAAGGGAACTTTTCAGGCTATTTCACTATCACCATGCTTAATTCTAACTTCCTATAATTTCTCTATTTCTTTAACTCCAGTTATTCTACCGCACATTGCTAGTGCCACTTATACCACCCGTAACAACATGTCTGCCCTGGCAGCTAACAACCTCCTACTTGGTCTGCGAGGTGAACCGATGATAAAAGAACTCAAGCTGTGAGAGGAAACCATTCCACTGGAATTGGATTGGCTGAATACTGGACCATGAGGTTATCTCACCATCGTTTTTTTTTTTTTTTTAACAGTGCATTTTTCCTAATGTTTGTTTATTTTTGACTCATTCTTGTATCGTGTCTGTGCTGTTTCGAAAAATGTCAACAGCAAAACAAAATGAATTTCATTGTTTTTTTATTCAGTCTTTACAACAACTGAACATACTGTAAATCTTCCTAGCCTTCACCAGTAAAGAAACAAACATTTAGTCCTCTCATTTTACACTATGTTAGGTACAAAAAAACAGAAATCCTTCAGATTTGGCATATCAACAAACACCCAGCTTTTCAAGCTAGAGGGTATAAGGCAGCAACTTTCACCATCAATTTAGGCATTTTACATAAAAATGTTTTCAATTTTGGCATACTATACAGGGGTAAGACAGTCAGTGCATTTTTTAGAGATTCACATTAAGACAGCACCATTATTTTTCCTAACAGGCCACTGTGTGAGACATGGAAGCCATTTTGATGGACTTAAGAGGATATCACAGGTACTTCTTTCCATAATGAAAGAGGAGGCTGAATTTGAGGAGGCAACACAGAGAAATTACATTTAACCATTTAAACTCTGGGGTCGACTTTTAAAGACTTTACTATATATTCTAAAGACTCACATGGTAAACAGTAGGTTAATTATCTTTATAGGGAGTACATTATACAAGGCAATCATACTTCTAAAATAAAATGTTAACATTATCAATTAACATGAGTCAAAGCAAACTGTTTTTGTGTACAGGCTAACAGTGTAAGGACCCTACAGTACAATAAGGTGCTGACTAGAAATGAAAGCAACGACTATGTGATGCCTGTTGACAGTGTAGATGACACACTTGCTGTATTGTGTCATCTACACTCACAATAAAGTGACAAAGTCAAAACACCTACTTAAAGTGTTATTTTTTTCAAATTTTTTTCAAGGAAACAGAACTTTACAACACTGCATGAACATTGATGCCAATTAACCAACTTTCTACTAATGATGCCGCTTCTATTTACAGCCTGCTGGAAGTCAGATGGTCCAAACTGAGTTGATAAGTCTTCTTAGTAAGTCTGGTCTGTCTAGATCTTATGCAAATCCTCTATTGATACAGTTGCTGGTTGTCAAACTTAGAGTATGACAGCTAAAACCTGAAGGTAATACAAACAAATCTCCATGCAGGTGAAATATTTCTCTCAAATTTTGCATCCTTGTTCTGTGTAGTTAAAATGCTAAAAATGGCTGTTAAACACATCATGTAACAGATATTAAAACCCTTGAGAGCTTGCAAAGTTGGACAATTTCACTACAGCAACATTTTCACATAGTTCAACATTCCAGTAAACATATAAGTTATAAAAGAGAATGATTTGTCTAAGTGCTTTTGTAACAGAGGCAACTGTAGATGTGTAAAGGGACATGTATAAAGCATTGATATCAAGTACAGTAGCATACAAATACACAATATTTAGTTCATGAGTTGTCTTGTCTCTTCTGCAATAGAAGAATGATTAAACCAAGCACAAATGTAAAATATTTACATTTCTAAAGCACTTTTTTAACAAATGGAGAACCTCAGTGATCTACAGAGTCTTCTTCAGACAACTTGCCTCTCAGCATAACTTTGCCTATCGGCAACAGTTGGAGCTTTCAAGTCAGTAATCAATACAGTAATCAATACAGAAACAATGTCACTTAGTGCCATTGAAATTTGACATTCCATTTTTATTAAATGCCAAATATATCAATGTTTTAAACGCTAGTGTCCTCAAAAAGAGTTGGAGGGCCCAGCAAATTCAGATAATGTCCTGCTACTAATCTAGATGGTGCAAAATTATCAAGTTTCTCTCGTTTTAAGTTTGCTGACTGAGAGTTGCTAGGTAAATAAAAATCAGGGTGAGAGGTTGATAAGAATTTTCCATTTCTCCAAAAATTGTATTTGGTAAACCACTCACTTTAAAATACATAAATAAGGGGGGCTTGGTGGATCAGTGGCAGAGCATTGGGTTGGGATGCAGAAGGCCGTAGGTTTAAATCTCACCGCACTAGGTGCCTGTGCCCAGCCACCAAAGGCCATCTTGGTGCCAGTACCAAGCCTGGATAAAATGGAAGGGTTGAACCAAGGAAAGGCATCTGGTGTAAAAACTCATGCCATGTGGCGACCCCTGAAGGAGCAAACCGAAAGCCGTTAATCACTGACTTTAAAATAATTGTATGAGTTACTCCTGTAGCCACATGAGGTGAGAAGCCCCCCCACCACAATCTGAATTATTGTTTCAGCTATTAAATTGTCAACTTTAACCGGTCTCCAAAACCAAACAGATGATAGTAATTCAAAGTTGACAAGACATAAAGGCAACTACAAATGCCAAAGACCTTACATTAATTTGAAGAATCAGGCCTTTTTGTTTTTATCAAGAGCAAAAATGGTTCTTTCCACAAGTATTATGTCTGGCACCTAAACTGAATCTGAATCACGGTGTACTCCAAGTGTACAGCTGACAGGACTCAACAGTCTACAACAAGTGTGCAATGAAAAATGTACACATAAACACGCTTTTTTACATGATTAACAACTCTTAAAGGACGCCTTTAGTGATTTTGAACTTGCTTCTTTTGGTTCTAGTTTGGGTGATACATGTACATAAATGCCATTAAACTTCCTTTTGACTTCCCCAGATCAAAATATCTCTCTACTTCTAGCCAATAAACAAATAAAGCAAATAAATTCTCCAGATGGTATTATATGAACTCTTAATGATGACAAACTCCTCCGAGGGATGTCATCTGGAGTTTTTCAGCTAGAAGCAGAGAAATATGTTAATAATGAAGTCAGAGGAAAGTTTAAAGCTATTAATGTACATTTACACACTAAACTAAAGCTGTAGAAAGCAATTTGAAAACTGGTGAAGTTATCCTTTAAGGTTTATGCTGCACAGCTGCCTCTGATTGGCAAACAATTATTTGGTTGATTTCAACAAGCATAACTATTGATGGTCAGCATGGGGAATCACCTCAGCGGATCCAAATTTCACTTAACAACAAAAGGTTGCACATGATTTTTTTCCCCAAACATGATATAGGCAACAGTGTGGCAGCTTTAAAAGCCAATTTTAGACTGACCTGGATCATGTTTGCAAAGTCCATGGGCTTCATATATTCACAATAATGCAAATATTTGTAACACTCTTGTGGTATTCCTACAGGGAGGTATATATCTATGGAATAGTAAGTTTCTTAGCCATAAATGTAGTATTTTTCCATGTCCTGCAGCCCTATAATTGTTTTACAGCCTAAATGTTTTTCCAATAGCTTCAACTGACTTAATGTATGTTTCTCCTGGAAAAGATAATAGTTTGCCATCCCCATCTTTGCTCTGGGATCAGAACAGAACAGCTGATCAAATCCAGGTGTCTGTCACAGCTTTAGGGAATTTGAATTCAGCCCTCAACCCTAGAGCAGGGAATTGGACATGTTACTGTTCTGCCAGCGAAGACAGGTTGTCTTTGAATGCTTGTATAGGTGGGAGGATTGGCTGAAGCGCTTTCCACATTTCAGACAAGCGTAGGGTTTCTCTCCTGTGTGGACACGGATGTGTTTCTTGCAGTCCGTCAAGGTGAGGAAGGTTTTGCAGCAGATTTTACAGGCATATTTCCTAGCTCCCTCAACCACCAAGACATTGTGCTCTGACAGAGCCTTCTTGCACTTGGACAGGACATCTGCTGAAGCTCGGGTTAGCTGAGGAGGGAGAGAGGTGGGCCTGCCGCTGTTTATGTCATAACCACCACTGTCATTGAGAAGCAAGGGACTTGTCAGACTCGAAGAGGAAGAGGCGGCATCCTGAAGAACACCACCTACCCCTTCGTCTCCTCCCATGCTGGCAGTCATTTTCGGAGCAATACGTCTGTAACCTGGATAGCCCAAAGCAGCTACGGTCGCCCCTCCAGACCCTCTTGATGGTCGTCCCAGAGAGTGAAGGCCCAGACTGGAGCGCTGGAACTCCAAACTAAATGGATCGACTGCTCCACGTCCTGCACTCACACTTCCTCCACTCCCCCTGGAGCTCCCCAAACCATCATGCAGGGGGTGGAGAAATAAAGAGTCAGGCTGCAAGTTGTCTCCAAAACTGTTTCGATTCTCACTGCTGAGTGAACCTGACTGGAGAAGAGAAGATGAAGCAGAACCAGATGGTCCAGCAGCTTCCTGTCTCAGCAGGAAGTGATGTGCTACCGCATCCCCAGTTGTTGTGTTAGGTAGCTCATCTTCCCCTGTAACCAATCCTGCACCGCCACTACCAAAATCTTTTGGGCTAAGAAAACTAGAAATACTAAAACCAGGTTTTCCAGTTATTCCATTATTACATCCAAAGCTTCCTCCGACTCCATTGCCTCCTCCCATGCTGTTTTTGAGGAGGAGCTGGGAGCTGGGCTGCAGCAGAGAGTCAGAGCTGGGCTGGGGTTCAGAGGTGAAGCTGCGGTCACTGCTCTCTGGGCTCAGTTCCACCTTCTCTTCCTCCTCATGGCCTCCAGGCTCAGCCGGGTCACTGCCTTCAGCCTGTGATGTCACATCGCTAATTTCATCTGTCGGCTCAGGTGAGCTTAGCGGCTCTCGTTTAACCACCACCTGTGAGAAACAAATGAGTTTCATCTCAGGCAACTTGGTATTTTAACTTTTAAAAACTAAGAAAAGACTAAAAAAAGAAGTGTCTCAACTAGATAAGACTTATTTGCATGAAATAAACAATTTTGTGGCAATCACATGCCATTTGTGGTAACAGTCTATTCACCTCATAATTACCATGTGGTCTTAGCAATTTAACAAGAGCCCTGACATTGTGTTTTACATGTTTTGCATGTTTTAGTAGTGTTTTGGCACAGCAACCTGTGTACTTGTTTGACTCAGTACATAGTTAGATAAAATCCCACATGGTGATAAATAACTTAAGGTCTTTATGTGTTGACCTAATTGACCTGAACAATGTGCTCCACCTGCCAGTGTAACATTGTGCCTTTTTTAAAAATCCGTCTCTATGGCTGTAACATCCTTTCTACTACTAAAATTTGACTTGTAAGCCTCACAGAAAAGCGAGGTTATTTATATGAAAATGCTCTTGCAGGAGGCCAATTGCAAGTTATGCAAAAGCCAAAACATTACCTTCTGTTCCTGCTCATCGGCTTCCTCCTCCTCTGTCCCTGATTTAATCTTCAGCCCTGCTCTGTTGTCCTGGTGCTCCTGTTCATCCATGTCCTCCTCCTTGCTCACCCCTCCCTGCGTTCTTCCCAAGTTGTCCCCCTCACAGTCTCCACTGTCTGACTGGCTGGGCATTTGAGGGTCATCTTGGGACACCCCAACTAGACCAGTGATTGCAGCATCCAATTTTGACTCGTTCCCCATCTTGTGGGAGTCCGGGGACAGTAGTGCTCTTTCATCTCGCTCTGCATTCACCCCTTCATCTCCTAACAACCCAATATTAGGAGCAGAGGGGCGTTGTCTCTGCCTGGGTCTCTCCTCTGACAGGCCTAGCGCGAGAGGAGGCTTGCGTTTGTGGAAGCGGCGGATGGGGAAGGAAGCTCTCTGTTCTACTCCTCTACTGCCAACTACATTTCCCACCGCATCATCCTCCATCCCACCCAAAGCAGAGCTCACCAAGCTAAGCCCCAGCTGCTGCAGCAGGAAGGAGCGCTGCAACTTTGACGTGGCAGTGTTTGCTGCAAGGTTAGCATTGGCTGCAAGAGAAGGATTCACTGTTAAGTCTGCTACTGGTGGCTGCTGCTGCCTGTGTCTCTGCTGGTCTTGCTGTGGGTGATGATGTGTGGGTCTGTCAGATGAGGGAGACATTGGGAGGGTGCGCGTGGTCAGGTAGTGTTTACAGGCCTTTACTACATTATTGAGGTGCAGATGTGAAGCTGCAAGGAGAATATCCATGACATTGCTCTCCCCCAGCATGAGTGTTGATGTGTACATCATGTCCACCAGAGCAGCAAACGCTTCAGCTGTCACCACCTGCACGTAAAGAAGTCACTGTCAGCATTATTTGATACAGTAGCAACAGAAAGTTTAAGATTTGTCAGAAGTTTTTACTCAGACAAGACTTGGTCACAGTGGTTTTCTCTAATGTTCTAACGCCAAACATCATGTTTTATTACCCCCCTTTCGTCATTTATCACTAAAACGATAAAGATCCTGACCTCACTGTCCAACTGGATCATGTTCATGCTAGAATCTCCCTCAGCAACAGTGAACAGGGCTCTGAAGTGGGTGCTGCACGCTGCCAGCACTGAGCGGTGGGCCTTAAAGTGTCGGCTACCCACCACGATGACACAGTCGCAAAGCTGACCGTGGACACGTTGATAGTTTAGCTGCTGGAAGATCTGCTCAAAGTGACCTGGGAAATCCATGGCTCTGAAGAGAGAAGCAAGCACAGATATTAAGGTTAAAACAAAGCTGGAACAATTAATCTAATGACTGAACACTGATTAACCAGTATATCCCAGTAATGCCAAACACTGTATTGGCTGTTTGCAATCTCTGAAATGTGAACACTTGCACTTTTCTCTGTTGTGTTATTGTAAGTTGTAGAATTTTGAACTATTGCTCAGACCAAGCAAGCAACCTGAAGACATCACCATGACTATGCAGGCGATGTGACAGAGAAGGCGCTAAGCCTGTGACAGGTGTATGATGATGGAGGCCTAAAATGAGTGCAGAGACTCAGTACAAGAAAGTAAACGTAGTGTTAAGAGTGAGGTGAAAATGACATTCATGCGCTAGGTTTGTCGTTGAGGAATGAAATAGAATGGGGGAGACAAAAAGCTTTATTGTGATTAAAAGCTTTCTATGATAATGCAAATCAAGAGCAGAAACATTTCTGTCGGATTATTAATTCATGTGCACAGGCGGCAGTGTTTAGCAATGCGCTTCATTTCTTGCCAAAACGAAATTTACTGTGAAATAACTGGCACTTTAATCTATGTGGATATAACTACATTTATAATAAAGTGGCTGCTACACTGTAGTGGCGTTAGCTAGCAAGTCAACACTGGTTGACACAGGACCAGTTAGCTAAGGCTACTAGCTAAACTAACGTTAGCATTTAATTGCCATTATATTTAACACCGAGAATCAGTATTATCAAACATTACCTAGAAATATCCGACAGCGCAGGAAACTAGAAGAACGGGCCTCTGACCTCAGGCTGACAGGCTAAACTTAGCTGGCTGCGGACCAGCAAAACGTCTCTTAGCTACAAAGCACACATACGGTCACCTGGATGAAGCGCGTGTCTATTGCCAAACAGCTTTTCTATTAAACGTAGCTCTGGCTGGCTAACATTTCTGCCGCTAACCCCCCTCAAGGTCCACGAACTGAGCTAATGTTAAGACTACAGCTTACGGATTGATCAGGCTGCCCGCGATGTGCGCTCACAGAGCCCGTTTCTCTCAAGCGTCTATAGGGGACTGCCAATCCCACCCTCCTGCAGACACTGTTCTAACGAGCAACAATAAAACAGGTACTGATCGCAACTCTCTATCCTTGTCCGACATGCACGGTTTATAATATCTAAATAAACTTCTACTCAGACGGTTTTCCCCACCAGACTCACAGGGTGGCGCTGTGGCTCAGTGCCGAATCCATGACCTCGTCGAGGTGAAGGGCTGCAGTTCTACTGTACTACCGCAGGGAGCCGCTGCTGCGCCAGTAGAGCCTGTGTGTCCAAAGAGTCAAGACAGTGTCAAGATATTAACCACTTTCACCGTATTACTTCTCCCTGCAACAGTTTGTTGCTTGACGTTACCCTTAATTTAAAAGCAAAGGCTTATTCTAACTACTGCCACTGTGGAGATGGAGATTTATATGAATCAATGTTATTGCTAGAGTATTTTAATTGTTAGATGATATTTGGCTATTTAGATTTACACTGTTACCCACAGTAGATTCATGAAATATTGTGCTAAAAGGCCAGATTTTGGTTTTCTTGTGTGTGTATAAATCTTGTGTATTAATTATTTATATATTTTTGTCTGAAATGCTAAGTATATAATAGCATTACAGCCTCCTTTGAGTACTTCATCTTCTGTTTTTTATTTATGTATAACCTGTTTAATTTTGCTGGAAAAAGTCGAGATTAAACGCTTCAAAAGGCTAATTTGGCGAGGACGGAAGTACAAAGGAGTGAAACTTCTTGCGTTTTTTCTGCAAAAACATGACAACAAGTATGGCTGCCTCCTGCTCGCTAGTGTGTTGCGGAGAAGAGAGCGATATAGATAAAGCAGTTATAGGTGAGCACGTTATTTTGTTGGCTCTTGACACTTCGACTGGTGACACTTTTAACTGAAACTTTGTTAGTATATGTTGGGGCACGCGGATCTCCTAAACATAGGTATTTATTGCACACGTGGGCGCTAGCAACAGGGCCGAAGTTCTTGTAGGATTGAAAAGATCACAAAGGTTGAGCAAGATAACGAGTAACTTTGCGAATACATTTACTGTAGACTCTCTTTAATTCGCAAACTTAAATACAGACGGGGATTATTAAACTTGTGTGTTTGATGTTGGGAATTGCTGTTATTTCTTTAGATTTTTGTTTTTGTTTTTACATGTCACAGTTCGCTTTTCAAACGGCAGTGTTAAAAATGCAGACAACCTGGATTTCACGATGTTTAAGAACACAGATGACAATAATCCCAGGAAAAGGAGCCGACGGATATTGGTAAGAAACCTGAGTGCATGCATGCAAATGGCAAATTTCATCCTCTGTGTTGTGCATTTCTAGTGTAACGTTACTTTGCATTACAGCACAGTGTTTTCGGTTTACTCATGTTTTCCTCCGCCTAGGTTGCTGAATCAGACCGACTTTCATACGTTGGAAATAACTTTGGAACGGGGTCTCTGAAATGCAACAACCATTGCAAGTAAGTCATTTGGAATATTTAGGTAATTATGAATAAGATGATAACTTCTTTGCATGATAACTATTATGTTTGGTGTGAATTTAGATATTATGTTGGGGTGTTAAACAAACAGACCATGCAAATGGAGCTGCACAATGCTGAGCTCTTCAACATGCAGCCTGTCATACCAGGTAAAATCTATACATATTATCTATCTTGCTGAATGTAATATTAAATGCTTTATAAAGACACATATTTCATGTTACCAATAATTTAACAACCAGATCCTGACTTTTGGAAAGGAAAATGTTTAGTACTTTGCTAAGAAATACTTTTGAATTGCGATATTGTTACTGTAACCTGTCATTGCAATGTTTTTTCCACCAGGAGAAAAAACGGATGCAAAACCTCAGGACACTACTCTGACCTACAGAGACAAGGTACTAAAATGTGTCCTGCTCGTTAGTATAAGAAAAGACCTTATCAGTACTATTGTCTTTTTTTGTTGCATTTTTTTTCCTCAGGTTGACTCTTTGATTGAGGCGTTTGGCACCAACAAACAGAAGAGAGCTCTGAGCTCTCGTAGACTGAACCAGGTCGGCAGCGATGCCTTGCACCAAGCAGTCGCTAAAGCTGCAAACACTGTGATCGACCAGAAGGGTCTGGAAGGTAAGCAAGAAGGCCAAAGTCCTCTGGTAAGGATGCCAGTAGTCTAAAATATTCATATACTGTAGATAACTGAAGGCTCAACAACTAAAATCCCAATGATCAGTTGTCCAGAAAATACAAAGAATAAGTCAACTTTGTCATTCTGAAGCTGACAGTTCCCTTTGTTTCTTTGTTATAACCCTTTTTTTTTTTTATTCCACTTTTTCTTTCACCCCAGCTCTACAACAGGAAGTGGCTGAGACAGAGTCCCAAAGAGAGCTGTCTCTCCACATCCCCCCCTGCAATGCAGAAGCGGACAAACCTGAGAATGTCTACCCATTTGAGGATTGTATCTTTTATGTGCTTTGTGTGCCAGTGGGCTAATGGAGGAAGATTAATTTAGATTAGGTTTTTAAGCATATAATATAGTATGTGTTCATAACTACAATTGCATTTCTTTGACTTTCCGTCCTCAACTCATATGCACAGTGCTGAGTCCAGTGGAGTTTGGTGCTTTGGAGCAGTGTGGTTCCAAGTTTGAAGCACTTACCCCTGAAGAGCTGCAAAAAATGAGGGATGACGGAGGGTAGGGCGAGGAAGGGACCACACCTGCTTTGACTCTTTATCAAGCTGCTTGTCTGTCCTTCATTTTGATCTTTGTTTGTACTTTGTTTTAAGGTGTCTGACTGTTGTGAAGCACCTAGAGAACATGCCGTCTGTAGGTGAAGCCAGAGATAAAATAGCACGCTGTGCTTTTTATCTCTCCCTGCTCCTTAAGCTGGCACGGCAGAAGAGCATCACCCGCAAGTGTAAGTAGTGTTCACTTTCATCATACAGTCCAGAAGTATTTTGACACTTAAATATTTATTGCTTTAGTCTTCATCTTTGAGCCTAAATTTTATTTAAAAAACATACTTCATTAAAGGTGCATGTTTATGTCAGTATTCAAAGAAATGTGTTGGATAAAGTACTGTTGACATGACTGTTCACTAATTGCAGGCCAAAGCACGTGACTGCGTCAAAATGTTCTTTTAAGTATAAAATGTCATTATTTTTGTTTTGACTTCTTGTGTCCAGCTAAACCTTGTGAACTCTGTCAGAATAGGGCACTCTAATAATCATATTTATTAGATTATTGAAATTTAAAGTGCTGAAGCACAAAGCCCACTCTTATATCAACAGTAATTGATTTAATGTGTATATTTGCAGTTGGGCAGGAGGAGGGCTGCCCTCGCATCCTTCAGAGCAAAGTATTCCAAACATTCACTGTGGAGACTTTCAACAAAGGCAGGTATGATAATGGAATGTTTGTACATGTTGATCTTTTATTAAAATATTTGCAGTGACTACATTTGCTTTGCGATAACATTTGTATTATCACCTTGTGGAAATGCATGCCATAGCCACGCCATATCTAGAATTTGATTTAGTTGCAATAAATTATCTATTTTATATTAACAAAAAACCTACAGAATTTTCAACTTTATCTGCCAAAATTCAAATAATCCCAAATAAATTGGCTGAGAATGAGTCTTTGTGTTTTGCAGCATCCACACAGCTGAGGTTTTATAATACACACTATACTACAGTATACCCTTGATCCCAAGACCTTTGGGATCAAAATCTGCACATGCTGGAAAGGGATATGTTAACAGCATATTATTATAAGATCTACATAATGAATATATTGGCTGCTTAAGATTTTGTATTTGGTCACACTTTTAAATTAATTTTACTGCACTCCGTAGGGTCCAGAACATAGTGTCAACATCAATGCGTGCGAAAGTAGCAGCCTATTCCCTGGCACTACTGCTACATATGGGTCACATGATGGCTGACCTCACATTATTGCACCGTGACCTGGGAATCACTGAGGCCAGGTAAGGAAAAAAGCTCAGCAGCATATTAAATAACACAGTAAGACCATGGGATTGACTTGGCCCCATGAACTGTTAACCTTTTGTTGTTCTATACAAATAGTTTTTACAGCACATAAACCATGCAACACAGTAAATCTGCCAGTAAACCTTAATGGTGCTTTTTTCTTTCAGAATGATTGAAATTGCAAAGTCAATGGGACTAACCCTAATTAGACCAGCCCGGGTAAAGGGTGAGGAGGCAGAACCGCGAGATGAACACAGACATGCATCTCTTGTTCTACCCCTGGTCAAATATGATCAGTTTCTGGAGAGAAGGAAACGCAAGAAAATGCACTGAAGACCACAACAATAAAAAAAGATGACTTAGATAAAGAGGAGTGCAAGAATTGGAAATGACTAAAACAAGAAGTTTATTAATGTATTTTGTAGACAAATAAAGTGGTGAACCTTGAGTTACACATGGTTTTGATACGTAATGCTTAGTTTAAAAAGTGGGAGAAATGAGTTGTAAACAAAGTTTAGACGGCAAAATACATCTAAGTTAGACAGACGAAACATACTGTATAGGCACATTTGTAGACATATATTGCACGTTAAAAAAAAAAAAAATCTTTCAAGTGAGTAACTGTGACTGTGCAGCATGTTGATAGTATGTGGAATGACCTGTCCTCCCTCAGCGAATTTCATGAAGGCAAAGAAAGTAGAAGTGCATCACATTTCAAAAACATGGACATGATACAAACTGGGATGCAGAATGGTACAAGAGGCAAAAAAATAATAAATTGGTTTTGTTTTTCCTTAGTTGCATACACACCTCATACTATGAGAACTCCTTGCCTAGCTAAAATCACTGATTGTTTTAAAAAGTCAAACAAGGCACAGCTTTGAGTTGTAGTGTGGTTCAAGCTGGCATCTGATTCCTTTGACCCTGCTAGGATTAATAAATGTGCACTTCCTAACCAGTCTCAGCAGCAAACTGACAAAACCAACACATTCTACAGTTTATAATGTAAAACTGATACAAAATAGGTTGACAATGCTTGAATGTGTTATGCTGCAGCCTCATGTCATTATTCTGCAAGTTAAAAGTGTGCAGACATTGTATACTAAAATTACAAAAGTTTGGTTTTAGATTTAAAAAATCCCAACCCAATATACCAGATAGTGGATGACTTTCTTAGTGGTGCAGCCTCCTACATCTTGTACATGTACTCCACTCAAACTTCGTTAATTTGGAGGATCATCGCAGAGGAAAATAGAAGTGCTCCATATGTACACTAATATACCACTTCTAAAAGTATTTGTTTCAAAGTGCTTGTCAGTGGTCACAGGATGGAGCAGAACATGCTGCCACTATGGCAACCACTCTCCACAGTAGCGCTTATCCTGGTGGTCATAGAAATGCCGAGTCGGGAAGGATACTGGGATGAGGAGAAGCCAGACGGGGAGGTGGCAAGTGGACGAGCAGGAGGGTTTTCCAAAACCCAGGGATGAGCAGAAGTACAGCTATAAAATAGAAAACAAGATAAATACTAGTAAGCAGTGAGTTTAGATCCTTTTAACTGAAAACAGCTGCACTCTATAGGTGAAACTGACTAGGTGAGAGCAGTAATAATGCATCTCTGATGAAAAACAATAGAATGAGTGGTGGTTATATGTTTTCAATTTTAGAATTACGCAAAAATACAAAAATTGAAAACGAGCTATGTACCATTTAGTTTTGTTTTTTTTACACAAAAAACAATGAAACTAAACCGTGACGTGTTTCAGAAAGTTTAAGGGGCCTCTACATATATTGGATCTGATTATTTATAAATGTCATACCAGTTTATGATTTGTAAAACAAAATTAGCCAAAAAAAAGCCATTTAGTCAATATGAGTGTAGCCTGACGTGAAAAATGGTAATGTTATCCATTTTAAATTACATCTACAACAGTTCTGGACACTAAGTAATGAGCTGACACTCCTATATTGCTCATTAAAGCCCAGCTGCATATTCAGGTGACAATTCTCTGTAGGTTGTTACGACATGATAACCCTTTCATGCCGTCATATTAGTGTCTTATTGTAAACTGTTACTGTTACTGTTAAGTACTATTTCTAACTGCTTTAGGTGTATGGACAATAAAAAGAAAATGTGCAGACAGTAAAGCCACTGATGCTTTCTAAATCTGGCCCTTCCTTTGGTTGCCTAGTTACCTGTTATCATGCCTTAGAATACTGTTGTTGCGCAACACACAGCTCTCATTGCAAGGATCTATATGTAGCAGTGTTTTTTTATTTCCAGGGTGGCCCTGGAACAAAAGATTGTCATGGACAACGCCTTTAACTGCCCCCAGCACAGCAATGCCACAGCCCTGTGCTGGTTGTACACGGTTGCGCAGTACCTACAAAAAAACAAACAAACAAAAAAAAAGCAACACGCAAATACATTTCTGGAAAGTGATTTAAAAGAATATTTGAAATAAGTAAGCATGCAACTGCCTCAGTCAATTTTACCTTGATATCAGCACTGCCTGAGACCTGGATTCCGTATCCACGGTTCCCAACCACATCGTTCTCCACAATCTGCCCGTTGCCACTAAAACTGACTCCATGACCACTGTTTTCGTAGATACCATTACCACGAAGCTCCACTCGGCAGTCTCTGTCCACCGTAACACCTCCTCGACCATTTTCAAGAATGCAGTTAGTTACCAGTCTGGTCAGCTGAGTGCTCTGCAGCATAGCAACACCAGTGCCATGGTTATTGTTTACAAGATTAGCAAACACATTCAGGGGCTCACTGCTCTTCACGTAAAGACCAACCGCTATAGAAAAGGAGAATGAAAGTTTGAAATGGGGATAAATTACTTTACATGTTTGACATTGTACTACTCTACAGATGTGCCTATTACCTCCATTGTGACTTATGCAGTTGCTCTCCACCAGAGCCACACTGATAGAACGACGGGCAGAGTGGCGCTCATCTTCGCTGTCCAGATCGCTTTCCCATGCAAACAATTCCCCCTCTTCATTCAAGTTTTCCTGTCCCTCTCTCCCTTCTCCCTCTACTCCCCTTCTTTCTCCACTGCCATCTCCACCAACGCCTTCCTGCCCCTGCCAGTTCCCTTCCCTGGCCTCGATGTTCTCCGGCTCCTTCCTGCAAAACACTGCCAGCCCATACATACAGTTATGGGTAATGTAGTTTCCCAGGAGCTGTGGAAGGCTGGATGACATGACCCACACACCACAGCCCTTGTTACCTGAAAAACAAATAAACAGAAGAGGGGAGGTATAATATGTGCAGATGGTAGACACATACACAGATGCTGCTATTATCAATCTGAGGTTACATACAGTAGACGCGATTTCCCTCAATGAGTCCGCGGCCTCTCTCTCCTACCACCATGCCATCTGAGTAGCCATAACAAATGTAGTTGTTCCTCAAGATAGGGTCGCCTCCTCTGCGGATGTCCACCCCCCCCCACTGGTTCTCTTTGATCACATTCTCTAGATTCAAATTTATTTGTATATTAAACCACAGTTACTCTTTATCATGGTGAATAATAAGCACAATTAATTATTTAGTTTTTTTAAGTGACACATCAGTGGAGGCCAAAAAAGAACCCATTCCATTTGACATGCTGATGTGCACTGTGGATAACACACCTGTTATTATTCCTCTGCCATTCTCGTTTATAGCGATCCCGGCTGCCTGGCCTTGGAAGATGTGGTTCCCACTGTGAAAGTAAAGACGGAGTAATGAGTAGGAAGGGAACAGATATTTAAAAAGTTCTTCATGTCTATACAAAGACTATTGTGTATGTTTGCTTCTTTATGTTAGCAACCCTACAACTAGCTTTACATCTTACATGCATTACACGAGACAACTAATAACACACTTTCACTATAAAATGCTAGGTTACTTATATCAAACTTGTTTAACACTGTTTTGCAGTGATGGGTAATTGTTCTCCTGACTTCAGCAACTTATCAACCCACACAATTTATGGCTGATTAGACAAAACTTCAGTATGCCTTAAAAAGCTGTCTTCTTTGTGAAAACATGACGTATTAACAGTGCACCTTTTTTCCCCCCTTTTGTCCTTTCGGCTTATCCTGTGAGTTCAAGGTTGCCACAAAAGGTCATCTGTCTGCATGTGGACTTAGCACATGCCACTCTAGGAATGTGTAGGCCACTCTACCAACTGAGCCACTGCTGCCCCATATGCATTAACATTAACATTGAATAAACAATGAATACTTGAATTTCTCAAGTTAGATATTTTGGAACACTTACCTGACCACAGGATTCCCGCTGAAAAGAATATAAACGCCCGCCTCCTTGTTGTTATATATCTGGTTGCTTCTAATTGAACCTTTCCCATTGCCAAGGACAACAACCCCAGAACGCAAACCACTGTGTATTTTGTTGCACTGTGGAATGACAGGCACAACAACACTGTAAAAACTGAGTAGAAGACATGATCAATCTAAAAGCTATTTAAACAAAGAAGCTTCTTCTTCTCATATGCTTAGTTATTTGACAGTCTACCATGAGATGCTGTTCGAAGCTCTTGGACTGGATAAAAAGTTAATGTTAAAATAAGAGTATTTTGCACTGCATTGTATTTTTTGTATTTTTACATATAAGTTACCACAATAATTGGGTCAGCTCCTTTTCTGATGTCCAGCCCTGCCTCTCCATTGGAGTGGATGTTGTTTTCTGCAATGAGGCCCTGAGCAGAGAGACGCAGGAACACACCTGACGCACGGCACTCACACACCTCGTTTCTCAGCATCACAATCTGATGTTGGTGGGAGAAAAAGAGGCAGCTCAAGTAACTGCTCAAATTGCTGCTTAATTACTCATGATTTTGGCTTGGCTACTTACTTAACTTGATACATTACTCAAATTACATGCTGCATATAAAAAATATCATTAAATATATGTTAGTCTGAATCACAATTATTATTTTTATTTACTGTGGAGTTCTGGATGCACCGGACAGCGTAGTTTAGCCCGCGAAAAACATTACCCTCCAACCGAGCTTGTCCATAATTAGATAAATGCACACCACCCTTCCCTTCACTGAACAGGCATCGTCTGAGGATGCACCCATGGGTAGATGCTGCCAACATCTGAGCCTCTGGGTCCCTAGCTAGTTCCTGCTGAAGGGTGAGAGTTTTAGGAGTCACAGATGGGGGATCTGGTAAGGATGCCTGCGACAGAGAGCCATCTGGCCGGGGCTTGAGCAAATGGGAAAGGCCATGGTTGTCACAAGGTATTTTGTAATCCAGAGTAAATACGTTTTTGGTGTTGTTGGTTCCTCCTCCATTTCGGTTTTCTTCTTCTCCCTCACTGCGTTCACCATCGCTCCAGGCATCTTCAATCACTGTTCCCTGACACACTGCGTCTACCCCAGTCCTCTGCCTCCACTCCTCTATGCTCACATGATCCTTTTTAATATCATTCCTTGGGGGTTGATACCCAACAGTGGAGCCAGTGGGAGAGCTATTGTTATCCCCCAACACGCCACATGATGGGAACGTCCTGGCCAGTGCGGCCAAGTGTTTACAAGCCCAGTTCCTTTCTGACACAGGAGGACCTTCAACAGTCACTGAAGCCGTGTCACTTCCCGAGAAGTCGCAGTTGTCCAATAAACTGAGGACAACGCCCAGCAATTGGGCGGAGCTGCCTTGCGAGAAGGAGCAGAACCGAGCCTGACACGTTCCTGGACCACGTATTTGCACCTGTGCTCCCTCAAAGTTGCAGTTATCAAGTTGGACATGACCCCATGATGTCTGCAGAAAAAAAGTGGAGAAAGGTAAGAGAGAGTCAATAAAGCTCCTTAGGCTTTTAGAACAATGGGCATCTCACATTGTTTTTTTACATCTTGTAGAGAAAGTGGTTCACTAATGATAATGAAAATGAGCGGTTTAATTGAAATAATAATAATTTCTGAAGCAGTACTAGAGATGAGCAAACTAAGTCAAGTAATTTCCTCACGATTGTACTCTTACATTTACTCTATGAGGAATGCATGAGTATAAGCGGTTTATTCACCTTGTAGACCACAGTAGAGAACCACGGTGGCATGAACACCAGATTACACAGCCTGGCAGTAGGGCACTGCTGCTCAATACACACCAGGAGCGCCACCTCGCCCAGTCGGCCCAGCCCAACCAGTTCCACAGGCACCTTCAGAGCCACCTCAGCTTGCTCCTCATATACCCCTGGATGTAGTAACACACGGTCATACGGCCCCACCGCCGCAAGTGCCCCGCGTAGGGTCTCAAACTCACACCCAGGCCCCACATGCCAAACCCTGCGATCTTTTCGCCTTCGGAAAAAGAGGAGGCAGGCTGATGACTGGAGCTCAGGTCCATTCTGAGTCCAGGTGCGGGTAGCCAGGAAATGTTGCTTCAGGGCCTCCCTCCAGGATAAGGGCTCCAGGTGGGGCTGACTGGGCCAGTTGGGATGACGGCACTCCGGACAGCCCAGGCAGAGCTGTCTCCAGCGGGTGTTATCCAGAGAGAGGATGAGCTCCCTCCAGGCACGGCACACCTGGCAGCAGCGGCCCAAGTCAGGGAGAGGAAGATAGGCCAAGATTACCCTCCACAGCTCCACAGGGAGGCTGCCCACCTCCATGGCAGCAGAGGCTGTGGGGAGCAGGTGACAGCGGGGACCTGGAAACAGTCAGACACACGCGCGTACACAGTTCATGCAACAGGAAACCGCTAGCTCCAACGTTACACAACCATAACAAAGACAAACAAGCACATAACTCCGATCATACACGACACACAAGACAGATTATCAACATCAGCAGACATGATGGGAATGAGGCTGTAACCTGACTGCAACTTTAATTTGCGTCAGATTAACTAATATCTCTACATGTAACACTGGATTAAAAGTTCGCCAGCCTTATTTGGGGTGTGCTAGCTAAGAAACGCTAGCTATTTGCAAACCTTGCGTAACTATCCCTAGCTACGATATCAACAATTGACCCAGGAAAGCATGGTCGCGTTTCTGTCCAAATTTGAAACCTTACCTTTTAGCAGTTTGCCATAGTTAGACGACGACACAACGCACGTCGGTTCTACTTTCAGAGCGATTATTTACATGTCTCCGATACAGACTTTTCCCTCAATGCCTCCAGAGTTCACAACAACCCATGATAACTGCAGATGTGCTATCGACATAATGGAGTTCAGACGTTTGCTTCCAGTTTACGGCAACAGACTACAAAACAAACGGCGAGCTGGACCATCTTCCGCTTCAAGAAAGTGGGCGTCATCCTTATGGAAACCAGCTGATGTTAGCATTGATGCTAAAGAGTCGGTGGAGCCCTAGAACAAGTAATAGTTAGAACAGGTCGTTAGAAATCCGTAACTGTCAAACCTAATCACATTGGTCACCATAGTGAAGACCCCTAACTGAAGCATCTATAATTTTATCCTTATCCTTGTGTCCTCATTAACAAACTAGGACCATGCTTCTTAATAGCTAAATAATATTATTTGTTAAAATGCCTGCTGTCTAAACGGTCCATACAAAAACAAGGCCACAAACAAAGCATCAAATATAGAAACATTCACCATTGGATATATATATATGTCACGATCACGATCTTTAAATGACATGTCCACACTTTAAATCAAGTTGCACCTGTTGGTGGTTTTAAACGTGCAGAGGTTGAAATTTGTGCAGAGCTGTCAAGTGGCCTGATAGCTCAATGGGTAGAGGAGCAGAGGGATGGGATGCAGAAGTCTGCAGGCTCAAATCCCAGCCTACCCACTCAGCACCAGCTCCCCAGGTGCCCCCTTGGCTTTTCACTGTTCCTCCATGGGGATGGGACAAGAGTAGAGAAATAATTGTATGTATGTGCTCTATGACAATTAAGCTTGTTCTACTTATAGAACCTCACAGATTCTAAAAACAGTATCCTTCATTTGAGAACACCATCCTACTATGTTTTTATAAAGTGTTCATGTAGCTTATATATATAACATATATAAAAAGTAGATACCAACAAAAGTGCTTTTGTTACTTTACTATCAATATAACCAAAAAGCAAGGAAGAATAATAGGTAAATAATAGGTAACAATACAAGCCATGGCCAAAATTAAAGTGATCTATATACAACTGTTTAGAGAAATAGCTTCTGACCTCACTCCTTAGGAGTCTCATCTCATCATGTGACCAAGAGCCTATAAAATAGCATCATCCCATGTGTATCAACCATACCAGCAGGTTCTTAGAAGAATCATTGTGTGTACCAAGAAAGGCTGCACCTAGTGGTGAGACGATCTGACTGGTTTTCAGAACTGGTAAAATCTAGATAGATAAAAAGCCTGGCATGCTATGACTAGTAGGGATAATATAAAGTCTGGCACACAATTAAGTGAAAGGGGCTGTTAGAAAAAGACCAAGTTGATGAAGAAATAAATAACAAGTGTGCAGCTGAGCATGTCAGTAGACAGATGGAGGTGAAAAGAGTGCTGGGGTAATTGCAGGACATGGGGAGTGGCCAGATATGAAATGGCAGGATAGTTAACGCTAGGCGAAAAAAAAAAAAAAAGCAGAAATGGTTTATATTGCATCATACTGTATTTTACACTATGATGCACAGACTCTTGGCTCTCAAAACTGCTTTGTTATCCTAAAACAAAACACCATTTTTATGGTCTAGCTCCTACTATATGGTGTTTTTTTTAATCTCTCTGGTTTTTCTCTGGTCTGATGAAACAAAGATTGAACTCTTTGGCCTGAATACCAAGTGTCATGTCTGGAGGAAACCAGGCACCGCTCAAAACCTGGCTAATATCACCCCTACAGTAAAGCATGGTGTTGGCAGCATCATGCTGTGGGTAAATTCTTTAGTGGCAGGAACTGAGAGACTAGTCAGGATCGAGGAAAAGAAGAATGCAGCAATGTAAAGAGACATCCTTGATGAAAACCGGTTCCAAAGATCTCTGGAGCACAGACTGGGGTGAGGTTTCATCTTTCAACAGGACAGCAAACCCTAAATACACAGCCAAGATAACAAAAGAGTGGCTACAGGACAACTCTGTGAATGTCCTTGAGTGGCCCAGCCAGACCCAAGACTTGAACCTGATTGAACATCTCTGGAGAGATCTGAAAATAGCTGTGCACTGACGCTCATCATCCAAGCTGATGGAGCTTGAGAGGTACTGCTAAGGAGAATTAAAGAAATTTCCCCAGAATAGGTGTGCCAAGCTTGTAGGACCCTACTCAAAAATACTTGGGGCCAAAGCTGATTTAACAACGTATTGAGCAAAGGCAAAATGAATACTAATGTATGTTTATTTCATTATCTTTCAATTTTTATTTTCAATAAATTTGCAAAGAATTAAAAAAAAACTTCTTTCATGTTATCATTATGGGTTATTATTTTGGAATAAGGCAAAATGTGGTAAACGTTAAGTGCTGTGAATACTTTCTCGATGCACTGTACCACTTCAGTTTCTTCACTAAAGCTGAAGTAATAAATACAAGAATTTCACTAAGAATGTGATTTCTCTGGGTAAGGATTTTAACACCGAACTTGAGACTATTGATAACATGAATGTAAAAGTCTAGTGATCAATTGTTTCAAATGTGTCTCATAAATAAAGTTTTAGCAGAAATCCAAAGTTTCAGGTCTTTGAATGTTTATTCCATTTTACATTTACATTTAGATTTAGTCATTTAGCAGATGCTTTTATGCAAAGCGAATCACAAGTAAGGTACAAGGCAAGCAGAAATCTAAGTCAAGGAGAAAACATCAAAGCAAAGTCGTATCAAAAAGTATTTACATTTCATGAGATGCAAGTGCAAGGATGAGCAGAAAGGAAGTTTTTATTTATTTATTTTATTTTTTCAATTGATTTAAGTGCGTAGGAAGATGCGGAAGAGTTCTGTTTTCAGCAGTTTTTTAATATTGGGAGTGAGGTTGCTTAGCGTGCAGAGTTTGGTAGCTTATTCCATGTACAGATTCATGGAGAGAACCACTTAATAACCTTATTCGGTTTTCATGTGAAAAACCCTCAACATTGATTCAGTTTGTTCTGAAATTTAACCTTTAGATAGTAGCCATAGGAAAAACAAATGTTAGTGGTGCAAGCTCATTTCAAATTCAGCTTACCCTATGAGTTCAGGGTGCACCACAGCGGATCATTTGTCCGTGTGTTGATTTGGCACATTTTATTTTATTCTTTTTAACACTGGATGCTCTTCCTGACGCAACCCTCCCCAATTTCTACTGGGCTTGGGACCAGCACTGTGCGGCTGGGGATGGGCTGTTGGGGCTCCAGTTTCTTGCCCATACATATATAGTAGAAATAAAAAAAAAGGTCAAATTCAGTTTTACTTTCTTTTGAATAAAGATCACAACAAATGCAAAAAAATATTACAATATAATAGATGTTACAATCGAAGGCAGCTTAACATTCGTAAATCTTGCACAAAAAATGCAGTGTGTGTTCTGTTAGCGGTCAATGAAGGAATGCATTTCACACCCTTAAAAGGTGATTGTGGTCTTGATGGTGTTCATCTTTTTTCCAAAAGGTGGCGATGTCCTTGCAGTGAAACTTTCAAGTTATATCCTCAAGTACACAACAACCCCAAGCCACACTGAGTTAATGTTGTATTATGTTTGTGTCACAATTGCTTATTAATTGGTTCTATTAAAAAAAAAACAGTTGGTTCCCAGCAAGAGCGATGCATGTTGAACTTCAGCGCTGATACAAATGTGTCATATCCAGCTGAGCCAAAGCTAAAAAGGTTTGTTCTTCTGCCTAAGACGAAAAAACATTTTCATATTTTATAGTTTAGTCAGTTAAAGTCCAACTGTCCACTGTCCACAGTTTTTGAATCAAATAAAACATTTATGAAAATTAGAAATTAAATTCCCTGACTTGAAACAACGTTTAAGAATATACGGTTATTATAGAAAGGTTCATGTTTTTATGGAATAGAACATAAACCTGTCTCCATACATAAGATATATGTCATGTCCAGTGTTCAAGTAACCCCCACTGTTGGGCAACATGACTAATTATTAAACAGATTCATAACCATAAAGAAATATATAAAAGTGAAAACCTCAGGTAACAAAATATACTTCCAAAGAGATGGCCATATTAAGTTCAACTGGTCACTCGGAATAAGCAGAAGTGATTTTACTTCCAAAACAAATTTATTCTCATGCATAGCTATCTATACATTTATATAAATATAGAAAAAGGGACTTACTGAGTTAATTTCTTCTCAAGCACTTTCCGAATCCATGGAGCATCAGGGTCAAGGCAAAGCTTTTGCCCGTCTTTTTTAAGTGTGGCACTGCATGACCAAACAATGGAAAAAAAGTTCAGGCATGTTGATAGTGAAGGACTACATTAGAACAGTTAAACTATTGTCCTTCACCCTCAGGACATACATGATCTCAATTTTTTCACAGTGGGAGTTGGCAGGGATCACCTCTACTTTTCCTATTAAACGTCCAATGGGCTTTTTCTCCTTAGTGATGCATAGACATCGCAGCTTCATTCCTTGATCCCCTGAACTAATAACTGAGGTTATGAGAGGTCAGACAAAGAAATCAATATCAGGACAGACACAAGGAATTGCATATAACTGATTGATAAGCTAGACCACAAACAGTCAATTGAAACTAAGTGCAGAGTACATGCATGCTGCAAACAAAGAGTGTACATTTCCAGAGTACTTTTTCTATTTTAACAATTAGACTTACCCTCAGGGATTGTCAGGAAAACCAGGAGTGCAACAGTTAGGAAGACAGACATATCTGCTCTTAAACTGAAGTCAGAAACAATGTTTTTTAGTCTCTCTCCCCTCTCCAGTCATAAACCGTGGTGCAAGTTTGCTGTGTAAACACTTTATCTCCCTCCTCCTTTTACCCTCCCTTACTTATTCCAAGGATCTGTGCGTGGGCTTTTTGTTTTGAAGTGTTTTTTTAAACTGCAGTTGAAAACTTACATTTCCAAAGAATCTCAAATCTCAAATGTTTTTGCACAACTGCAGTACGGGTCACATCTCTGTGCAAAAAAAAACACCAGGTTGTAGTTGTAGATTATGACAAGAGGGCTTGTCCTAATTACAGTAAGGAGCTTATGCACATGAGGAATGTAAACTCCTCCAGGGTTACCTACCTCCAGATAGATATCTCAAATGAAATGTTTGTTTAATGGAAAAAACATTGGCCTTTAAACTATATGCTGGCCATGTGTAAAATCCCCAAACTCCCTGACATTTCACGAAAACCCCAGCGTGTGGCTGCCACTGAGTCCCCTTTTGGCAGGTTTATTCCTCCAGTAGTATATCACTAATATAAACAACAGTGAAACATTCCAGTTCAAGTGAAAGCAAAAGTTTACTGTTGTATTCATACCACAATGGAGCAAACATAAATAAAGAATAAAGAAATTATGACAGACTAGCTGATGACAAGTTCCATGAGTCATTTCTGATTTTCCCAGCTCCTGTTTTCAAATTCATTGACTCCGTCTTTTCATTGTGTGCCAAACCATTGTTTGGTTTCAAAAGCATAGTTTATGATAACGCAGTAAAAGTGAATGTTATCAGGCAGAGTGCCATTCAACGCAGAGCAACCGCTCTCTAAATGTACAGTTATACTATGCAGTCTTTGGGTTTTCTGCATTTATTGGTCATGAAATGTGATGTAATCTTCACCAAAGTTGCAAACCTAAAAAATACATATTTCGAAATTGAAATGATCTTATGAGCTTTTATGTCTTATTTGAACACGTGCGTAGATATAATGCCCTTTCTTTTCATTTTCATTGTATAGTGCACTCCAGTATGACTTCACCACTTTGACCTCAATTATAAACAGAGAGTAGAATTATCACCTTTCTGACATTTTCAACGTAAAAACCAAGAAATTATAACATTGTACAGGTGTTACCTAATAAAGTGGCTAGTCAGTGTACATTGTTATATTAACTTATATAAATGTTGTGTTACAGTATATCAAACAGTAAGCAATTGTTAGAGCAGTTGCAGAGCACTTATTGTCAGCCAGTTGTCTGTTTTTTGTCTTCGCAATTTTACTGAACTCAAACCCACTTACCACCACTTATAGCATGTGTACAGTGGAGCGGCTGATGTTGAGAGTAATTTATCAAATACTGCTACTTCCAACATGCAAATTAGTATCAATCGAAATATCAAGCTGCTGATGGTAATGAAATCATCTTTGCAGATATTTGGTCACAAAGGAGAGTATTTGACAATATGACACTTGGCGATGGTGCTATATAAATCCAGAAGGATCCACAGGTATAACATTTGATGAACACCTGTCCCATATTTTTGGCATTCTATCAAACAATAGCTATGACATTTCTCTAAAAAGCATTAATGTTAACTTGTTGGAGCTAGATGCAAAATTCAGGTATTAGGTGCATCTATTTAGTACATATCCATCTGTATATATTTCACTAGATTAATATAAACTGACCAGCGCTAAAGGAAACTTTAGGGGAGCCACATTCATTTAAAATGCATTGTGGACTACGCATATCTGTACAAAATATCTTTTTGAGTCCAATATTTGTTGAGCTATTTCTGTGCCCAAATGTTGGACTGGTTGACCATTTGTTATTGCTCTTTGTTATATCTTTATTATAATCACTCCAGGATTCATAGTAATGTGCTACAAACCACGATCATGATCCAAAACTAGTTGGGTTTGGTCTGATGTAATATATTTTACCCCAGTGAAGTGGTTCTCCAATTTGCACTCATGAAAGTTCAGTTTAGGGGAAGTATTGGAATATCCAAACATCTATGTTTCATGCAGTTGAAGATTTCATAACACTTCCTTTGTGATCCCATAAACTGAAGAGCCTACTTCCTTTATTCTGTTTGTGTGTGTGTGTGTGTGTGTGTGTGTGTGTGTGTGTGTCTTTTTACTTTGGATCTTTTAACCTTTTTATATTTTTTACCACTAGTATTTGAATAAACTAGATCCTAAGAATAGAATAGTTCCAGATTGTGTCTTGATGCATGTCAGATACATATTTAATGAATATTTAGAGTAGGTAAAGTATTGAATGGCAATCTGTATAATCCCAAAAAATTTTTTGGATCCCCCCCAAAAATAGATCAAGACAACCTAGGTGCATACAGTACATCAGAGTAAACGTACTGGGAAACCAAAAGATAAAAAAATTGCACACAATGCCTATCAGGCCATTGTCATTCATCTCATCACATGTTAACGGCTGTTAACCCACAATAGTGAAAATGTTCAATAAGAGACTTTTGAGAGTGGTTCACATCCTCTATTTAACCAAAATGTGATATTCACATTCGGTTTCCAGTGCTGTCTAAGCAGACGTGACCACAAAAGGAAATGGATAGTTCCACATGAGATCCGGCAAAAACCTTCCACCTTTCAATTCATTAAATAAATAAATAACCTAAAACTAGGGTAAAGAATGGCATAATTTTAAGAAACATTTTAACCTCCTGCCCAAACACTCAGTCACTGCGTGAAGCAACAACAAAAGAATGAATGTGTCAAAACCACAAGATTAGACCCCTCATTCAGAAGTTGCCCCATGCTTCCTTCTGCTTTGTGAGAGTAGAGGTAATGACGTGATGGCTCCAGGCAGATGTCTGAGCTTGTTGAAGTCACCTCAGGTCTCAGGGAAATTTGTTGTCAAATTGTTGCTTTAAGAGTTTTAAAAGTATGAGCCAGCAAAATGGTACATGACCATTTGATGAGTTTCAGCTTATCTTACGATATTGAGTTTTTACCTAGGTTGCATCAAGGTCTGTTTTTTCCCGGTATTATATTATAGAATATAGCTATTTGTAATAGCTAGATTGCAAATGAGTATGATATCATTAGCTTTGTGACAGTTTTGTTCTAAATATACAGACTTTTGTGTAATGTGGAACATTTTTGTGCACATCAGGCAAGTGTGCATTTTCTCTATGTACACATGATTGACTATGATGAATTTTAGCAGCAGTTTGGGAATTCCTGAAAAATAAAGGTGCATGACTCTGAATTATTGAACTAATGAGCATGACAGTGCATGCTGGGCAGTCTTGAAAATTCTTATGTTCTTAAAAAGGCAACTATAGTTATGTGACAAACATGACAATACAAAGTTCACGATTTAACTGTTTGTGCCACAACCCCCCCTGACAGATGGTGAAATTTAAGATGACAAAACATGAGTGTTCCATTTGTCAGCCACTTATTAACAGGTTGCATCTAATTGTTCATTTATGCAATGCATGCTATCATGGAATCAATTCTCACTTGATCAATCTCCAATTTGCAAGCTTTGTGTGATTTACAGTGCTATACAGCAATAGAAACACAGTTTATGATTCAAAAAGAATTTCTCTTAGGCTTAGCTGTGGTATCTGTGGTCAACTCTTTATTCACCATGTTTTCTAAATCAGAACCATGCATTATATTCTATGATATTTTGAAACTCTCTTAATAAATCACACATGTCTTTCAAGCTTTACAGTGTAAATTCCCACTCAGCCCCTGACTGTCCCAGTTTGCGCAACATGCCTAAGCCTGGGAAGTGACTCATTCATGGACTCTAATATAAAAGGCTCTTCAGTGCTACATTCAGACATCAGAGTGAGAAGACAGCTAACCCAAGAAAAGGAAAAGTAGAGGGAACTGAAAAAAGAATACAGAAGAGTACGAAACACCTTCTTTAATTTCACTTAGAGCCTAAAGATTCATAAGAGGGCTTTCTGAAGAGCATTTTTATCTCTTGGTTGTTTAGTTGTTGCAGAATTTGCAAGAAAAATGAGGAACAGCAGAGTTATTGTCAGTGCTATTGTGGTCCTCCTGGCTTCCCTTGCCATCAGTGAAGGTGAGTTTATTATGTTCAGTTTAATAGTTAGATTTGCCTCACTTTAAACAATATTTCTTTCATCAATGCATGGAGAGGTACAAGCAAACACTACTACACTCTCTGACCATGTGTAACTTCCTTTCTCCTAACAGGTATGAGTCTGAGCAGCCTGGGAGTGGAGCTGCACTGCCGCTGCATCATGACCGAAAGCAAACACATTGGCAGTCGCATTGCCAAGGCGGAGCTCATTCCACCCAACCCTCACTGCGATAAAACAGAAATCATGTAAGTTCAAATTTAGAAACCTTCATTCTATCCAGAGAGTGATAGTGTTTGTGCTTTGAGATTTTGTCATTGTCACGTGTTGCTTTGTGTTGACTGTATCTGTGTTTCTTATTTGTTGATGCAGTGCCACACTGAAAACCGGCGAACAGGTCTGTCTAGACCCAGAAGCTCTCTGGGTGAAGAAGGTGATCCAGCGTATCATGTCCAGGTAAGCTCAGGTCAATCACACATTATGAGGACACTCAGACATGGTATAGTTTATTTTAAACTGGATCGTGTGACAGAGATGTCACTGTTCTGTCCACTTTTAAAACAGCAAATAATTTTTGTTTTTTTTCTTTTCTCTGCAGCAAAAAACAGTGAACCGAAGTCAAGATACGTCTTTTGCGAGTCTGAGCTGTTTATTTACAAATGAGGAGTATTGAAAAGCATTTGTTTGATCAGATGTTGAAGTTATTGCACTCATTTCATATGAGGGACTGTTTAATAGCCTGAGCACTTGTTAAAAATCACAGTATTATGTCCTGTTTTTCTTAATTACTTTGTTTGTTTGTATCAAACAAGCCATTATTGTATGTCTCCTGCTTTATAACTGAGTAAGTGTTCTTTTGTAAATTGTGAACAAGATATTTATTCATGTATTTATGCAAATGTATCTTATTTAACATTTGAACTTTCATTAAGTTTCTTTTATTATAATTTGTAATTAATAATATTTATTAAAAACATTAAATTGAAAATGGATTTGGTTTGTTTTGTCATTTAATTCAATTTAATTAATTGAAAGTACTGATAAGGCGAAAGGACAAAACAAATTCCCTCAAGACTGCTAGCAAACCTGCTTATATAACAATTCATTTGCACACATTTACCATAAACCATTAAAAGAAGTAATAATAATAATAATTATAAACACATGACACAAATCCAAAATATAAAAAACTATTTATCAGTGTAAACATTTCACTTTGGAAATTCATAGGTTTGCAAAAATGCAGGACATTAACACATTAATATGACAAATTATTTAGTCATCCCTTTATTATGTCAAGGATTGCACGGGATGCCGGACTAAGTCCAGCTGTAATAACATGAGGTGTGTGCGTGTTTGGGGGTCATACACACTTTTTACACTCACATTCACACACGGGCAATTTAGAGTCACGAGTTACCTTCACTGCATGTCTTTGGAATGTGAAGAAAGTCCATGCAAGCATAGAGAGAAGTGGGTGGATTTAAACTCTGGACCTTCTAGCTGTGAGGTGGCAACACTAACCACTCCAAGTAATATTCTATTATTAAAAGCCTTCTTTTGCACGCATGTAGTAAAGCTAAGAGTTTTGAATCAACTGTTTTTCCACTTCCTCTTGGCATATGCAAAATACATCACGTCAACATTACAGATCTACATCACAAGATGCTGCTGGCGAAATTACCTCAAGATTTTGCCACAGGGCCTTACCCTCAGTTTATTCTCAAATGAAGTAACACATTAAAACTAATATTGTAAACATTTTTAAGATGATTCAGCGTAAAAATAAAATGACTCAGCGTGGGTCAGCTTCCTTAAAACATTAGCTGACCCAATAAGTCTTCTTAACAGTTTTGAGAGCCTACAGTGAAATCAAAGTGTGCAATACCTTTTTTTATGTAGCTTCACTGAGTTTGTGTGCTGTACTTCTCCCTCACCAGTGCATTTGCACCACACTCCACCCTCTAAAAATTATTGAGGTGGATTAAGTAAAGTCAAGGTGTTCCCAGCATAAAAATATAGGTTTATTTAATGTACATATTTTAGTCAGTTGACAACTTAATTTAACACTTGGCCAAATAAAAATAAAGAATAATTAATTAAATTTTCTACTTAACTACATATAAGGTAACCCAACAACAGCAAATATGACGTTTATGCAGCTCTTGGAAGTATGTTTCAAATGGGCGTTTAACAGCCTGGGAAACTAGCAACAAACCTGAATAGCTCAACCAGACATGCTACACTACTGTATGAATTTAGCAATTTTAAAGAATCATCTAATTTGTTTATTAATATAAATATCTAAATTTTGTTTAGATATTATATCTCTATATTAGATTTTTTATTATCATAACAAGAGTTGCTATGATCTGTAGTCTTGTAACTTAAAATGAAGAAATGAATTAATACATTTCTGAAAGTTCAATCAAATAATTTTTTACGTTGATATAAGGTAAATCTAGTATATAGATTTATAGTATATTAGTAGGCATTTATTGTTTGAACTCTTAAAATATTTTTCTTTTTTATTGTTTAAAGAAAAGACTTGGAAACTTGCTGAGTGGTTTTATTTCACATTAAAATAAATCATGTTTGTTTATTTTCACAATAATAAAAGAACAGTGTAAACAATAACAAAGATTGGCAGTGAATTCAGTCCCTACCCGTATACACTTGGACTTATATTGTTTTGTTCAACTGAATTAGGCTTTTAGAAGTCAAGGCAAATCCTATTCACTGTTCTAGACTAATTTATCTAGTGTTGAATGATATGCAGGATTTACTGAATAATGCCATAGTTGAAACTACTTAAAAAGACACAAGTAATTGTTATCTTTTTAGAAAAATTAGAGCCAAGAAATACTTTTTAGTGTGTTTACATTACCACGTTTGAAATATCCGTTATTTATTTGACAATTCAAAAACTTATAAAGAATAATGAATACAGCTATAGAATAATTTCTCCTTTTATTAGCCCTCGCCTTGCTGAGGGCCTTCAGAGCTTATGATCATGTATTTTACTGTCATTTCCGTATTTAAGCGACACGAAGGTCACCCAAAACCACACCAAACCCACAATTCCACAATTGCCTTTTGGCATGTGTATTATTATTATTATTATTATTATTATTATTATTTTATTTTGTTATTGGCTTGACCAAGGATGCAGGCAAAGGGGCGGGACTGAGCGCACAGCCGGGGGTAGGTGGGGTAGTGCGGTGTCTGATGCTCACAGACAACACTCTCAACGCCGGACGGACATACGTCAAAGGACGCCGAAATGCACACAAGATGCTGGGTCCACGGGCTGTGAAAAGCTGCTGCTTGTGAAGAAAACAAAGACAGCAAACAAGCGCGTCGGTCGCCCTCTCGTCCAGCCAGTGTTTTGCTGCAGAAACCAACCCACCATATCTCTTGCTGATGCGCTTTAGCTCTGCATGAATCCCCCCGTTTGGTTCGCAGGTCCAGGACAAAACCAGGCGGTGTTGACGACGGAGTGCGGCGGATACAGTTTGTGAGTGCACCTTATCCGCGTCTCCGCACAGCCCTTGGCACCTCCTTCAGGATGGCGTTAACGATTTGCACAAGATTTACTGACGAATATCAGCTGTTCGAGGAGCTGGGGAAGTAAGGAATCATGATTTATCATACACATCCCTGTATGAAATGTCCGCCTGTTATGTAAGAAGCCGCCTTGACTTATGTGTCTGTGTGAATCTATTTGTGTACGTGCGTGTGCACGAGCTGCTGATAATGTAGCCATGAAACCTATGATGCAGAGCGGTACGTACACTACCACGTACAGTGCAGGTCTGCGCATCCTGTTTGTTTAAGACGCTCTTTTGAAACCCTCTCAGGTTCTGTGCTTACGAGAGAAGATGCCGTGTAGTGAATTTGACATCGTGGAGCCTTTCGACCTTTGGGGTTCCTCAGAGTGCAAGGGGGCACCCATGTTGTAAACGTTACCAGGGGTGAAATATGTGAAATGGTGAGAATGGTAACCAACCTCATCTCTCTCCATCTCTCACCCCCTCTCTAAATCCTGCTTCTCCTGTGTGACAGAAAATACACATTCAGTGCGACAGCTCCTGTTGTCGGCGATGACACAGTCCTCAGTCAAGCACCGAGCTGCGGTCAGTTTTAAGACACAGGCAGGGCATTCCTCTCATGGATGTGTACCTGTTCTATGTCCGTGTTTAGATGTGTCTGTGGGTTTACGTGTGAGGTCATACAGTCTGTGTTCCCAGTCCCAGGTGTCTGCAGCATGGGTTGACGTTTAAGTAAAGCATAGGGAGAGAGTAGTAAGGAATGCTGTCCCAGTATAACTGGAGGAATTAGATTCCTAAGCAAGTGAAGAAGATTTTACGATATCCAGTCCAGGCAGATATGTTTTTTCCTTATTTCCATTTTGCAAAAGCTTGAAACTTGTAACTTTCAGTACGGTATTTGATTAAGTTAAATGCAGCTTGATTATAAAAGACTGGAATGTGCAACCAAATAACATTATTTTAAATGAAAGTATCTAGAGCAACTTTTAATAGAAAAAAAAGTATTTCCAGTGATTGTAAGAGGAAGAAAAAACCCTTTGAAACTTAGCATTGTTCGCAGGAAAGGTTACAGGTTACAAGAATCAAGAATGTTATAACCAGTGTTCTAAAATTGATTATAGTTTTCCAGTTTTTGAGTGTATTTTGCCTTTGGTTAAACATAAATTCCTTCTCTCCATGTGATTATGTTTTCATTGAGTGAAGCATTCTATACATATATGATCAAATGTTTGAATTGTACAGTACATCACCTGATTTTGGAACCTTAAGTTAACTGTAGCTGGTCATTTACAGACATATGTGCATGTACACTGCCATGCTACTTTACTATACAGGATAGCAAACAGATTTCTTATGTAACGTGTTATGCTATGATCATTTCCTCTACCAAATCCCCTATAAATTGGAGGTAAGCTTTGGTGGCAATCTGCTCATGCCAGATGTTAGATAACTGTTCATGGTACAGTACATATGACTTTATACTTACTGACTGCTGACTTACTGACAAGTAGTCACAACGCCCTATTAATGTTATTATTGTGATTATTGTTCATATTGTTGTAGGTATTACAGTAAGTGAAAGGACTCTTCATTTGGGGCAATGCCGATTGTTAGTTTAGTCTGCCTCAAGTCGGTATCCAAGTGTCTCTGTTTTTTATATCTTAATGTTGTCTGGAGCTACTAGAAAAGATTTTGCTGCAGTGTGAAAGAGAAGGCATGCACAGACAGAGATGGATGTTGAATAGCAAAGTGGCCTGCCTGGCTGCAGAACTGAGGCCATCTGCTCAACAGCTGCATAAAGAGACAAGAGATGCTGCACTCTGCACTTCTCCTCCCTCCAATATAGCTGGCCTAGTTTTTTTAGTTACATACAAGTACCTGAATCTTAAGAACAACACATGGAACAGTGATGAGCTGCAAACGACCTTTGTTGGTCATCACACATAGTGATGAGGCTATTTGTACTGCAGGTACTGCAGGTGTGGTGTGTTTGTGTGCTCATTTGATAGCAGTTTAGATGCTGCATCTACACTTCTTTGGATTTTTAAGTTAAAATTTAATTTCTAAAAAAGATACTTGAGGTCAGCCACATTTGTAAATTCTCATCCTTGACCTGTGAGGCAGGTTTAAAAAAGTTACCATGGAAATGTGGTCTTGTCTCTAATGGTTCACATATTTATAAAGCAAAAGTAACTAATTAACTTTATTGAGTCCCTCAAGCCAAGCATTTTACACCAAATCAAACTATCTGAACTTCTGTTTAGAAAAACAAAACAAAAGCCCCAATAAAACTCTTATATTACATACACTTAGATACACTATTAGATATACTTTTCAAATATTTTTGTGTGTATTCCTTTCAGGGGCGCCTTCTCTGTGGTCAGAAGATGTGTGAAGATCTCATCTGGACAGGAATATGCTGCCAAAATCATCAACACCAAGAAGCTTTCTGCTAGAGGTAGGAGACACAAACACATACAAATGTGTAGAGAAATGTTCACACTAGAAAACAACAACAACCAAAAAATCTTAAATCCTTGGTGAGCTCTGAACATTGCTGAAATGGGCTCAAGGGTCAGAACAAGTTTGTATGTGTCAAAGGCAGTGCTTGAGAAAGAGACAGAGGCCTAGACTTGTCTGGATTTTGATTGATTAAGTTCCTGCGTGTGAAAACTTCATCTGAAGGATACGCCAAGGTACATGTTCTCCGTCCTATTTATTATTCATCCTTCACTTTCTATGCAAATATTTGTCACATACAACCTTGTGCGTGTGTGTGTGTGTGTGTGTGTGTTTGTTGCATATTGATTGAGGGCTTTGGCTGGTCTTGTCATCCCAGGGGCAGATCTCCTGCGAAGCCGATCCAGTTCTTTCACATCCGTCACTGTAGATGTAGCTGGTGGCCTGGTTGCCTCAGGCTTGGGACACACACACACACAGTGAAGCTCACACACATTCTTTCACATACATGTACGTATCTACGTGCAAGCAGACACATGTCCCAGGAACCGCCAAGGGCATACTTGTGATTACTCTGTTGTGCATTTGCTGTTGCCTCTGCTCTTCAGTCAGTCACCACTTTTTGCCTGTGATAACCAGTGACTGCTGTCATACTTGAGAAGCAGCTATGCATGTGATTGGTTACAATTTCCTTAAATTAACTTGGCTGTTGCGCACGAGTTGTGGCAACTGCACCATTGCTCATTATGATGTGTGTGCAATCCTCTCCTTATCTTTGCAGTGTTTTACCTTTCATTATTTTTAGCAGATCTTAGTTTCATCTGCATTTTATGCATCCTCACCCTTTGATATGTGTTCTTTCTGTGTTTTTTTTTCGTATGGTTTTTTGGGGTGTGTATTACAAGGCCCTGTAATATTTCTCACAAGGTACTTCTGCCCACCCCCCCATCTTATCATCCTATCCTTCTTTCTGCATCTGTTTTCATTCTGCTTTTCTCTCTCTTCCCTTCAACAATCCCATGCTTTTCTCTCTTTCTGTCCCTCTTACGCTCATGTTGACCCCCCTGCTTGCTTATTGCAATACTGGTAATGGACACCTCAGTAGACAGATCAGTATCTCACCTCTTGCATGCTGGGATAGATTATTCCAAAAATACTGCCAAGGGTTATCTCACCACATATTTATGTTGGTCTGTGGATATACTCTCACTCTTCCTCTGTGTGTGTGTGTGTGTGTGTGTGTGTGTGTGTGTGTGTGTTTCCACTGTGTACCATGTGGTAGGCAATCTGTCAGTTAATGTATTTGGACACATGACCTGATCCAGTTGTATCCATTACCATGACAACGACTCTCTCGCTCTTCCTCTGTGTGTGTGTTAATATATAGAAGTCTACATCCTGGTCATGCTGGCGTGTCAGATATGGTCTTATCCTCTTTCTGTGATAAGTCCTAGAATTGCAACTCTGATTCCCTTCTCTTTGGCCAGTTCATGACCTCCCTCCAGAACTCTATCATTGTGTGTGTGTGTGTGTGTGAGAGTATATATGATTTAAAGGGGGTTAGGATAAGATTGGTTGTTGCAATGCAGGCAGATCAAGGCACTGTGTATCTTTGGTGTTTCAGGTTATGCATGCACACATACTGTATGTGGAGGGCCTATAGGGCCAGTCGTAGTTCTGAAATCTGCAATCCTGATTATGCAGCATTTCCTTAAGAACAGGAGATGAGTCAATGAAAGAGAGGCAGCAGTAGAAAGAGAGAGAAGTATATGATAGGAGGTAGTCAGCGCACTCTTCTGTGTGTGTTTATGCACAAGTATCCTGCTGTATCTGCACAGTAGTGACCCTTTCCACAAACCTACTCAACAGTTGAGTAGGTCTGCACTGTTGTAAAGTTTTTTTTTTATTTAAATACCACAGTGAAGGGAATAAGGCTACATTTACAAGGATGGAGAAATAAAATTAAGGGCATAATCTGTGTTATGCTATGATGCAGTGAATGTAATACTTTTCATTCTTTTTCTCCCAATTTTCTCATCTGAACACATTAGAGGTGCGTCTTGTTGATAAAGTCAATGGAAAAACAACATGCTCAGCTCAGTCCAGTGTGTAAAGTTGGGTGCTAAATCCTTGGAAAAACATATAAGCAGAAAATAAGGCAGCATTCCATGTTGATAAAGTCCCACTAGTTTTGCAGAGACTGCATTCCTGCTGTTCCTGGCCTGATGCTGTTCCAGTCAATCGATCCATAACTGACCCTCTTTCAGAGTGGAGTCTTTCTGTGGTAATTGGGTGCATTGCTATTTTTTATGTGGCAGTGTCATGGTAACAGAGATAATAGCTCTTTTACTGGTCTCCCTATGATATATATACAATATATGCATATATGCTTGTATTTGTTTTCGTTTTGCATATCATCCCCGTTTCTAGTCCCTTATCTGCATTCACTTCTTCTCTTATCATCTTCATTCCCATGTTCCTCCAGTATCAGTGTGACTCTGTTTTACTTCTCTTGGAGGTTAAAGGAACAGAAAGGAGAGAAAGAGAAGAATGGAGAGATGTATGGGAGGAGAAATGAGAGATGGGAAAGGAAGGGGGGATCAGTTGAGGAAGGGGGATCACATGACTCACTTCGTACTTGAAGGCTAAATATAAATGTTGGTCATTCTCTCACTCTATGTCCCTATCTCTCTCTCTCTCTCTCTCTCTCTCTCTCTCTCTCACACACACACGGTTTTATTACTATAATTGTGGGGACCAGAGGAGGAAAGTAACAAGCTAAAAAAATACCTATTTACTGTACTCAAGTAGAAATTTCAGGGATCTGTATTTTACTTTTACAAACTTTTACTCCCTACATTTTAACACAAATATCTGTCTTCTATCTTCTATGGCTTACATTTTCAAAACAGAGGGAAGTTATCAATAATAACATTTTGTCTCAATGCACAGCTGTTACCCACTTGCAGGAAAAGTCAGTACAGAGGGTTACTCTCTATTGCTTAGCTGTACTCACTAGATACGGTAAAGGAGCCTACTGTACATGTCTTTTTATAACTTATTTGAAGAGTTAGATTTTGACAGGCAACCTTTCACTGATAGGTGTGTTATGTTAATAAGGAAGGATACCGTAATCTTATCTTGTTTTTCACTTAAACTTTGGTGTCCCGGATACAGCCTGTTGTTCCAGCGTGCCTTTGTGTCTGTATCTGCATGCATACAACAATGGGCAGTTCTAGGCTTTTTAATGACTTATTTGAAGAATAGTCAAGGTTCTTTTGAAGAGTTTCTCTTTATAACTTATTTATTTCTCTTTATGACTTATTTGAAGATTTAGATTATGACAAGCAACCTTTCACTGATGGTGTGTAATGTTCATTAGGAAGGATACTGTAATCTTGGTTTTCTTATCTTTTTTTTCACTTACTTTCGTGTCCCGGATACAGCCTGTTGTTCCAGCGTGCCTTTGTGTTTGTATCTGCATCCATACAACAATGGGCAGCTCTAGGCTTTTTAATGTTGGTCCTTGGAGCCAGGGTAATGCTCATTATTTTCAGTATAGACTGTACTGTTTCACTTTCACTTGAGTAAAGAAGTTGAATTGGTACTTGTACTTTTTTTACACAAGTATCTGTACTCCTACTTAAGTAAAGAATGTGTATACTTCCCTGCTGTAGCATTTCAAAGACAACTGTCAATCGTGGGCTTTTAAAATGTCATTTTAAAACAGTGTAGAGTTTTGGCAGCTCTTATCATGTGTGATTGATTTTGATTTTAAAAATGTCTTGGGTGAACACATAACGTATGAACAGCACTAAATACAAGTGTAAACCACCACTAAGACGTACTGCGATCCCATCACATAAAACCTTTTTGGGGTGGTCTGGGACGTATCTGACCACATAGTTTTTGTAGCATAAATGCTAATGGGTACTGTTCCGTGGAGAATAGTTTGTTATGTCATCTTTGCAGGAAGTACAAGTTAATTTGTGAGAGTGCGCCAGCCTTTCTCTGCTGCACCCCTATCCAGCAACTCCGGGCACATGTCCAAAATAGGGTGGTACGTGTGAACAATGATTTAAAAGGTTTTAAAACCAAATTTGAAAACTTTGGACATTTAAGAACTTTTGTTTGTTCAGGATCAGAAATGTTAAATACATAACATAACTTTGTTCAGTTCTCCTTGTGCTGCAAGTTCAATAGCAGGTACCTAGCACCTTGTTACTCTGGCAGGGGGTGGAATCTGGGGTGGCTAATCAGATTTTGGGTGTGGCTAGTATAAGGCCCAAGGCAAGTAAACATTTACATGCTCAAATTTTACTCTCACATGTAATTAAAATTCTGGACCCGTAGGTGCTGGCTGTAGTGCAAGTGTGGGCAAAAACAAATCGTTTAGTTTTTTAACATCTAGACTACAATTGTTTGAATTGAATAAAAAAAAAATTGGTGGTTGTCATTTTTTTGAGGGCTATTTTGGTTTTAAGTTAACATGAAAAAAATTCAGTGGGGACACTCAGTTCCATAATGCATTCTCTATTCCACGTTAACCCTAAAATGATGACTAGCCACCACGTTCAAGCTGTTTTTTGACTATCATGTGTCCACAATACCACAGAAAGACCCACACACATGAACAGCACTGAATATTTTTGAAATGAAACAAGGTTTTGGTTTAAGCTGATGCCAATCACACTGCCAGTGTGTGTGAAATTGAGTCTGAAATTGCAACATTCAGTTTTTGTGCCTATGTGGTAACTTTGCCTATGCAGGAACTTTGAATGGATTTGTGTGCACATGTATACATAATAATGCATTACGTATATGTATATGCATTATGTATATGTAATTTAGATGCTTCAGTACAAAGACTGTAGAAGAGGCATGAAATGTAAGAGAGGCCTTTTTTTACATTTAACACATGTTTCTATTTTTTGGGGGTAAAGTAAATGTCAAGCATCATTATGCAAAATAGTAAACATCTATGCTAATCCAAATTATAGCTTCTGCAAAGGGATCCACTAAACTTACATTTCTTGACTTGTGAGCTTAAAACTAGTTCTTTCTTGTTCTTTTCCAAGTCATCAGTGAGTCAGTCAGTTTAAGAGAAGTCAATTTCATGATGTCCCAGTTGAAAAACAAGCAAACAAACACACAAAAAAACGTAAATGATCAGGTGCTGAGGAGTCACGATGACAACTGAACTATCACCATGACAACCAAGCATATTCCTTTCACTGATAAAGGCCATTAGATTAGCTCACAGATTGGTGTGTTTATTTTGCCTAACTGTATTGTTGATGATAATATAGAAATCTTTAACCTTAGTTTTGAAGTGTGGCTTAAGTTATCTGAGTAAAGCTGACATTTACATCTCTAGTGTGTGGCTCTTTAAGGTAATGTTACAGTAGCTTCAAACAGAGATAGGAAATAAATAAAATAATGACACAGTAAGCTTAGAGCTTAAACTGAGAGATTTAAAACTTTGATCGTATTTCTCGAGTTTTGCTGTTTACAGTAAGAGCTGCCCCCGGAGGACTGCTTTATAAGTTGAGTGAGGTTTTCATCTAGGCAAATCAGAAGAATGTCTGCATTTTGATATAAAAACAATTGATTGGTGAGACTGGAACTAAGCTACGGTAACTAGCAAGGACTCGGTGGGATGCAAGGACATATTTAATTACAGACCTTAGTCTTTCTCTTTTTTCTCTCTGCATACTGTATACCCTTTTTAACCTCTGTTTGTTGATTTGTTTGATTTGCCCTTTCCCGCCCAGTAATCTGCTCCTATCTGTCCTCCCACCTCTTCTTCCTTCCCCACTTCTTCTCTGGCACACTGGCAGTAAAACCGGTCTGTACATTTCTGGAAATGTATGAGTTTTAAAGAGGGCTTTGCAATTTTTATGCAACTTGTTGAAACAGAGTGATGAAAATCAAGTCCATCAATAAAACTGACATCAAAAAAAGATTGTTTGTTGAAGAATACACATAAAATATGCCTGCAGTATTATGTTAGGACTAGAGTATGAACACTTAGAGTAGCATGTAAAATCTTTATTTAACCTAGTAACTATTATTTAATTCAGACATAGAGATGAATAGTTGGATCTATCACAGCTGCCATAAAATGGCAGAAACACAATGTAAATGTCAGATTCAATCATGCACTTCACTTTCTTATTTCTAGATGTTCCATTTTGCACTAATATTGCAGAAGAGATGGAGACAGCATTTTCTTTTCTTTTTTATGTTAGTGCCATTGCTGTCCTGCCAAAGCAGGATGAAATGTAGGTACACTCATTGCAGGGTTGTTGGAAGGAGTTGCAGCTTAGTGGAATTTAAAATGACACCTTCATTGCGCAAAGAATTTCGCTATGACTGGACTTTTTTCCATGTACCAAGTTTGGGCAAAATGCAAGTGTTTTATATAGACATGATATTCTTAAGAAAAATTGCTTCTACTGTGAGTATGAGTGCAGTATTAGGTACTTTCACCTGCCAGTGCTCTTTTACATATTATTCTAATGCGTGTTTCTCAATCTTAACAGTTGAGACAAAAGCACACACTACTGTACATTATAGACTTTAAGCAATAATCTGGGGGCAGTTTTATCTATGAAACCAGCCACGTTTGCCTCCTCTCAGAAAAGGAAGCAATGGCGTAATCTGGCTCATAGTTCTTTTTCTATTGGGAACCAGCAGAGGGTGACGGTGTCTCCATGTCCTGGATGGTTTCATTAGACCCCAGGTACTGCAGGGGATAGAATGAAAACATATGGAGGAGGACTACTTAGCCAGTGTCCACAGAGGACTAACTAAGTAGTCCTGTATTCACTCTAATACTTCTTATTAATTAAAACCTTTAATTAAATTGGAGCAGAACTTCCAATATTCTGTTGTGGCATGAGTGGATTTGTGTGCGCATGTATTAGGGTTACAATCTCAAATTTGGCTTTTTATCAATCAAATTTATGATTAACAAATAAATTGTAATGAACATAATGGTTTTTATTGAGTTTAAATATTAATTAATTGTTATTAATACTGCAAAAAGGAACAATTTAATATGAAGGAGACTAAAAGCTTTTATCATGAACATCTTTTTAAACTCATAGCAAGTCTCAAATAAGGCTTGCTAAGAAGTGTACTAATATGGTAGTTTTGTTTATTAAAAAATTTGTTTGTTAAACTTAGTTTATTTCACGGAAGATTCACTGACCCTGGTCACATTCACACAGTTAAATACATTCTCGCCTGGAAGCTTTCCTGTACAGCCACGGTCTGTTCTGAGGCCAATGAGCAGCTCCGGTGGAGTTAGAGTAGAGTTGCTCAAGTGCAGCATAATGAGGGAAGTGACAAATGCTGCTTTGTCACTTTTCCCAACATGTGTTTGCGGTGCAGAAAAGTATTTAGATTTATAACATGTTGGCTTTGGAAATTTGGGAAGTTTTATTGTTCTTGTGATGCGTTCTCATGGAATGTAAACAACACTGTGAAAGTAAACAGCTTCTGGCCCTGGAAGTTTTTTTAGAGTTGAAAAAAAGCTGCCTTCATGGCCTGACATCAAGATAAATAACAAAAAAAATATGTATGGATGGAGTTGGTAGTTCATGTGAATCCTCAGGTGATGTGTCTTCCATTTTGACACATCTGTGCCCACTGATGCCTCTTAGTGTAGTAGCTTTTAGTAGTAGAGAACTTAAATGTTTGCTGTTTTCAGAATTTTCTGACTTGATTACACAGAATGTCAGACCATTTTCTGATAAATTATTTTTTGACAGTTATAAAATGATTCTCTTGCATCTATGACATTTGTTTTGGATTTAGCCGCATGTACAGTGGAAAGATCCTTAAAAGATGGTAAGGAGGTCATTTTGCAGTCTGCAGAATGTTGGGTAATACAGCATGAGTAGTCTCCATTTACATCAGGCTTGCCACGAACTAATACAGAACATAAATGACAACTGGACTGTCCTAAACATGGGACAAAGTTTTAAATCCTGGGTAGCAGAGACTCTACATATTTGACATTCTGATGGCAAGAAACAGTTTTAGACAAGATGGTTTATGATGTGACAAGAGGTAAAATACAGCACATCAGTGTCTCTGTACTACTCAATTTTACCTTTAAGTAGGCTGAAATGAGAGATGACTCTAAATTGCCCTTAGTTATGAATGTGAGTACTTTTCTGTCTCTCTGTGACAGCCTTGGGATAGACAGGTGACCTGTCTGCTGTGTACTCTGCTTCTTGTTCAATGACAGCTGGAAATGGCTCCAATTCCTCCATGACTTATAACAGAAAAAGCGGTGTACATAATGGACCGCATGTGAACGTCTGAGACCGAATTTGTGATTACCAAAGACAAACTGGACCATCACTATAACATTTCAAGCTTCCTTGTTAGATAGATGGATTACGGAATTGGCCTACTTGTATATGCCCCGAGGATCAAAGTACTGCATCAGGACATTCGTGGGTCACAGGATCTGAAAACTCAAAACAAGTAGAGTAAATGTTTCCTTCAGACCAGCAGAGCAATATCCAATAAATTTAACATCATCAAAACATGACAGAGAATACCTTTGCAATGGGAAGCAACTACTTGAAATAAACTCATGACTACTTTATATTATACACAGTATGAATAAGTAACAGACATACAGATAAACATTCAGACAGCCAGCTCAGGCCAGGCCAGAAACGTACCGACAGTCCTGAATGATAACAGCTGACTGCGGCAGCTCCACACTTGTCTACATGATTGTTTTGGCTTCATATTAGTAGAAATGCTGCTGTCAGTTTTAAACACGTAAGCAAAACACATCTCAGTAGTCTCTGTGCACAAACACATATACATTAAAGTATTATGAAGCATTTTTGACAGCCAGCCACAGACAACAGTCATTGTTGTCACTGCGAGACTTTTTTAAGGGTCAGGCTGATTTCAAAGTACAGCAGAAGTTTGTCCAGTAAAAAGTGTAAAATGTGATTTTCTCATCTATTAAAATTTACAAACAGAAAATCACATCCCTTACTTTACAGAAGGCCACTTTTGTGCTCCAACCTGGGTGACTTGTAATTTTAGAAATTTGTAACAATAACACAACACAAAAAGGAAAATTGCATAATTACAGTTTGAACATACAAACACCACTTAGAAAGGGCCAGGACCAACCAGGAACCTTTCCCTCTATGAAGGTGTGATGCTTAAACCTGAGCAGGCCTCAACATCACAGCAGTAAAACACTAGATAAAACACAATAAAAACACAAGTTTTTATTCACAGAAACAAGTGTGTGTGCTATCATGTTCTGGTTGGTTTTAAGTCTCTATTAGAGCTCAGGGAGCTGGTTAGTTGACTTTGTTGTTTTTGTTATTAAGCTGTGTCACAATTTGTCATTTTCCATTGACACATAAATCTTGGAATTGCAAAGATGTGCAACCATATTAATGTTTTGGCATTTGTTGTAGTGTGTGCTTGTTTGTGCACATTATAATTTTTGCACGAATGCAGTGGATCCACCCCTACTTTCTAGCCTAATGTCCATCCACTATGTGGGCTCTATTTGTTATGGGTTAAATGATTCGATGATCTGGAGGAAATTTGTTCAAAAGACTTTTTAAATGTGTGTGTGTGGCAACAGAATTAGTTTCTTTGTAGTTCAGTAGAGTTTGGTTGTTGTGTGTGAACTCTCTATGTCGACCATTTGCATGCAAGGCTGGTTTCACTGCAGAGGAGAGGAGAAGCCTGATGCTCTGATTGGTGCAGGAGTTGCTAGACAACAGATGTCCAGCAGACTGGGAGGTGGACTACCTGTGGAGTAGGGAGAGAGAGAGCGAAAGAAATGTGGAGGCAGAAAATTATAGAAAGATGGATGAGACATTTACAGTTACAGTAAACCAAAAAACAAAAACAAAATAGACCTACAGTTGTATGTAAATTCATAGAAATCCTTGCACTTATTTCAAAGAGAAAAGATTTTTGATATTTCTTCTGGTTTGCCAGAAAAACACTGACTTTACTGCTTAAAATATGTGTATAGCACTGTAAAACTTTACAATCAGTATTTTTTTAATGTGCAAATTGGCACAATGTAATGATTTTAAAACGACCAATAATTGACAGAAAAGTGAATTTGCAACAAAGCTTCACACTAACATTGTGTGATATTGAAAGTTACTACTTTTCAGACAGTGCCCTTCATTACATCATTTTATAAATTGGTGGTGTAGCTGTTGTACTTTAATGTTCCCTGAGTATTAAAGCCCTTATCTGTGATTTGTCAACACTGCACAAAGGATTGCATTTGAATAAAAACATGTCAGCTGTTTAATATGGACCATAACTAGAATGTGACTGACTAGCACCATAAATATATTATCGGTCAGTAGATTGACCTGTAGATTGATGAGGAATTCAAAATCTGGGGTTAGGTTTCAAATGTTGCATACCACAAGACCACATTTGAGCAGAAACATAATTTAATGCTGTGTGAGTTCACATAATTGCACCTATTTGGAAGACTTTTTTTATACATTGCCACAAAAAACAGTAGATATACAAAAATATTTTTTCAGTCTGTAAATGTAGGCGTGGGCTTTCACATATTAAGGAGAACGAATGGGTGATTCTGACCTATTTGACAGATTGCTGTATGGCTGCTAGTAATTTGTCTGCAGTAGAATGTTGTCATGAGGAATTGAGAAGTGTATAAATCTGCATCTGATGTAAAATGTAAAAATAGGCATAGTCATTTAAACTTCCCACCACCACACACAACAAAACCACCACAGTATTGGTGGAGCATGCAACTTTATTGTGTGGGAACAAATTAAAGATTTAGATAAAACCCAAAACAAAAGTCTGTAAATTATTAAATAAAGACTAAGCTAGGTGATGAAATAACAAAATACAAAATAATATGAATGTATTACCAAAGGAATTAAAAAGTTTGTACGTTAGACTGAGGGAAAAGCAAAGGGATTATGTGTCATTCAGTAACTTGACAGAGGCAGAGATTAGTGACCTTGCTCAGAGGGTCCTGCTAATCATGAAATAATGGCTGAGTTGCCCTTGTTTCTGGCTCTGCCTTTCATTATGCTTGTCTGCCTCTCTGCTGTTGTGCTTGTCTCTAAAGCTGGCACTGTACATCAAGCGAAATAGAAATCGGTGTGTTCTCACTGGCATTTGAAGCAGTATTTTCAGGACTTGTGCCAGACATTTCACCTGGTCATGCTCACCGCCGCAACTGATAGTTCACCTTGTCATATGATTAACTGTGCCTTAGCTGTTACCCTGGGGTGTATGTTTCCGGTTTATTTGCTTTTATTTACATTTTTGTCCCCTCTCTAATTGATGTAGATTTACTGCCTTGTATATTATATCTGGGCCTAAATCACTGCAGCATCTGATTGAGAAATGATTCATGCTGTAAAAGCATTTGCAGTTTTGCATCCAGATGCCAAATAGTGCTATGATTCGCTTATATTTTCTCTTGTACGCCAAGACATTAGTTTAGTTTTTGTTGCTTTGCTGATTTATTGAACTGAACCATGAAACTTATCTTTATCTTTGTTTTTTAGTGAAATCGTAATCGTGAAATCTCCCCTGGTACAGTTACCAGGGGGGATTTTAAAAGTTTTCTGTATTTTTATACTAAAGAGCTCTCAAGTACACGCTGTATTTGCTTTGCTTTTCACTTTTGGGATTTTATTAGTTTTTTTGGCTTCATCTCTCACACTGCGACTGACAAACCCCACCCTCCTGTGTGCACAGTCCTTCAATCACAGTGAACATACTGTACTGGCATTTTTACCAGGCATTTGAGAGCACGCCAGTTTTTATTTGATTTAAGTATCTGGGAGCCCTAGGTTCGTCTAGAGTGTCTGCCTGTCGCTTCCTATAGCTGCACTACACAAACACACACAGATAACTGTACCTATATAGTTTGAACGAGCTGCTTGGTGTTTATTGGTCTCGCCTCTGAGTCCACAGTTTCCATAGCATCAAGCAGAGCAGAGCAAGGAGGCACAGATGAGCGTGAAAAATAGGCGTCCTATTTTATTTGGAAAGAAGAACAACCCGCTGCGCTTGTTTCTCTTCCTCAATTTCTCTCTCTCGTTCCCTCTGTCTCTTTCTCTCTGTATCCCAAGGCAAAGCTGAAATGGGTCGCCTCAACACCGTATTGGATCACGCATTATAGTGACTCAGTTGTCAGGAATCAGAGTTACTGGAATCAGTGTCTGTATGCATGACTGATAAGGAAACTTGACCGTCATGTCTTGTTCACAAAGTCCGATAAAATCTTTCTGGTCTCTCTGTGCCATGTGACTGGCCTCTCTGAGGTCAGTCTTCCGAAGTACACTAGCCTCAACACCTATTGTCCTTTTATCCTCCCCCAAAACCAGTGAGTGATGTGTTCATGTGATTCTCTTTGACTTATTCAGAAACCTAGACATGATATACAACATTTCAAAATTCATATTATGAATCCACAGTTCACCCTGTAACATATCATGTTAGATGTTAGTGTGTGTTTTTCGCTAATGCATTCAATGAAATATTGCATAAGTTAAGGTGCTTCATGATATTAAGTTTTCCTGATGATTTTAAATGTCTATTATCTCACATTGGCATTAGTAACACTGTATGTTCTTAGTGTTTTTGCTTGTTTCTGCTGGAAATGAGCTTTTTCACACAAATAGCAATTGAGTCTAATGTTAGTCCAATGTCTCCATAACTGAAAATTCCAGGTTCAGCTAAAGAAAAAACATTTGATTATTATAATTTTGGGAAAATTGATTTCTGCCTTAATTCACAGCCCAGTTTCTTGATGATTTCATAGTAGTGAACATGTATTAGAATCATCATCACATTTAATTTGAGTTAGGGGTTTGAATATGTGGATATGTAAATTTCATTTTTATGTTAGCCTTGGGCAGCAAAGGCACCTGCAAGTACACTGCAAGAGTTTATATTAAGCACGACACCGTAGGTCAATATGAATTCGCTGTGGCTGCTTACCGTGTTTGTTGTTCACTGTTGCTTGTCTGTCGGTGGCACAAAACCACACTCATATCAGGTCACATTATTTTTGTCAAGCATTTCAGCTCTGATAAGGCAAACAGTAGCGCTGGTACAAAGACAAGACACAGCATACACACAGATACAGTAGTGTCAGTGTGAAGTACAAAAATGCACACACTGATGCCCAAATGCTGTGCTGTGTCCTCCAATGAATCACAACTAACTTGCAGCCTACTTCATGTTAGATGTTTCAGAAAGCCAATCATAGCAGGAAACAATAAAGACCAATAAAAATAACCTGTCCCTGTTTCCCTCTGTTTGTTTTTTCATTTAGATCATCAGAAGCTGGAGAGAGAGGCGAGGATTTGCCGTTTACTGAAGCACCCCAACATCGGTGAGCCGCAAGTCCTCAATCTCAAATCACGCACACACACAGGAACACACGTAAATTCAAAGGAAAGCAAACAGACTTTGTTCAGGTCTCTGGTGATTTCTATGGCTATTCATCTTTCAGACACAGTTATAAGAGAGAGAGGAAGCAAAGAAAAGGGGTATAAGTGTGTGTATTTGTGTGTACACAAGTATCTAATGATGATGTATCTGTGTGCTTTTCAAGCTGAGTCATCAGAAAGACACAGGAGCCCCACACGCTCTCTAAATAAGTGACCCTAAAACCCCTTCCCCCTCATTAAACCTTTTCTTGTTTTCACAGTAATTATTAATTTGTATATATTTTATATGTTTTATATTTATATTTATTTTATATTCTGCATCACAGTCCAGATTATTCTCCGTTTTCATACAGTAGGTAACTTTGGTCTTTTAAAATTTGAGAACAGCTCTACATAAACACTTTGACGCTCGGGATTTTTGTGCAGGTAAACTAGTTTTTCAAGATGTGTTTAATTGTGTTTAATTTATAGAACAGCTCATTTCATTAACCGGATTTATAGATTTTGTCTGAGTCTTCACTATAGTCATAGACAGTATACTGTATATAGTTAGATGTGAAAAATTATTTTAACCTCTATCCTGATTTCTTCTCTTTTTGTTTAAATCTTATATAAAATACTCAATATGAAAAAATAATCTCACCATGACCTTAAAAGTTCAGATCGTTTTGAGGCTGACTTATGTTGGGATCATTGTGTTCTTGTACGAATAAATTACAGTTGAGCTTCAATGTTTGCCTTCAAGATTCTATTGTAGGGAGCAGAATTCATTGGAAATGTCCCCAGCCCTGATGCAGCAAAGCACCCCCGCACCATCACAAATTCTGGCTAAAAGTCCATTGTAGTTTCTGTTGAATTTTGTTTGCTTTACACCAGATGTAATAAAAACACTGAAGAATTTGTTTTTAGAATATCTAGTTTTGTAGCAAAATGTAGAGGAATCCTATTATTACCATGGATTAGTGGTTGTTTTCATTTTTTGCCATTGTTAGACACACTGTGATCTGTTCAGCCACAGAGCCTGTAGTGTCAGGATTGACAGATTTTGGTTTTATTTAACTTTTGTTTTGTCCTGTTTGGGTCTTTTCTGTTTTTATTTTCCTCTATAGTGCGACTTCATGACAGCATATCAGAAGAGGGTTTCCACTATCTTGTGTTTGATCTGTAAGTAGCTCTCTCTCTCTCTCTCTCTCTCTCTCTCTCTCTCTCTCTCTCACATGCACGCACACAAAACTGAAATGTTATGTCTTATTTTGCTTTTCCTTAACTGTAATGCCATCTAATAAAGCCCAGCCATGTAAACATAAAGTCACTGCAGCATCAGGAAGTGTTTATGTAGTTTGTATTTAGAGGATTATAACTGATTATGCCAACCCATCTGATGCCTTTCGTTCATTTAGTCTGATGTTATCAGCATCATTTTTCATATTTCATATTACATCTTTTACTTGTCAGCAGGTCATGTATTAGTAAGTTAATATTTGACCCCTTAAGTTAACTTACCTACCTACACAGTTAAAATATACCTGCCAGTTATCAAATATTTTTAAATATGAAGTGAGAACTAACATCTGCATCATTTGACCATTTGTAATTAAGCAATCCTTAAATTTACACCTAAAACTAGGCTGACATCATGTTTAAATTTATGAAAAGCTCCCACATCCATGGGATATCTGCATATATTCGCATGAAAATCCTCACTGTCACACACATTCCTGCACACAGCCGGCACATGGTATTATAAAATGGTAAATGGTAAAAGTGCACTTATGAGCACTTTTCTACCTATTGGCACTCAAAGCTGGGCTTCAGTGTCTTGCTCAAGGTCACTTTGACATGCAAGCAAAGGAGCCAGGGATTGAAGCAGCAACTGGGAGATTGGTGGACGACCACGCAACCTTCCTGCGCCACAGTTGCCCCAGAGCTTTGGCTTGAAATTTTTTATCCGTTGTGTTAGCGTGTCTATAAAAACATGAGGTATGTGTGTATAACTGAGTACAGCTGAGAACAAGGAAAGATTGTGTTTCAGTGTTCAGTAAAAAGAGACAGATACATATGCTCACTGATAAAGTCTTTGTCTTCCCACAGGGTGACAGGAGGAGAGCTGTTCGAGGACATTGTAGCTAGGGAGTACTACAGTGAGGCTGATGCCAGGTAACACACACACACACACACACACACACACACACACACACACACACACATACACACACACACACACACTGCTGAGCACAGCAGCCATTATGCATTTCTGTCAGTTACTGGAGAGGAGAATGTGCTCCTATATTCCTGTGTACTGTGTATATATATATATATATATGAATTCTCAGAGGTGTGATACAGCTGCCTCGTCTCTTAGGCCTCTCATAAGTTATTTATATAGGTGATTAACGACATATAGCCTGTGGCATTATTCTCATACAGCCTTGCACTCCCAGCTTTATGTTGAAATAGTTCCTCCCCAGAGTAAGACACAGAGAGATAGCGAGACATAGTGTGTGTTTATCTGTCTTGTCATACACACTGTATAGCTTTGAATAGTCTAGATTAAAAGTATTTACCATCATGTGACAAGTCTAATAGGAGGGATTTATTATACACAGTTATGAAAATATTTCCTCATCTCTTCCTCTCAATTAATCTACCTTTTCTGCTCTTTTTCTCTGCCTTGCATTTGTCTTTTATTCTGTAACAATTCCGGTTTCGTTACATTCCTATCCTCAGCCACTGCATACAGCAGATCCTGGAGAGTGTCCATCACTGCCACATTAATGGGATTGTCCACAGGGATCTGAAGGTTTGTATGTCTGCAGCCCTGTCATCATAGCAATGTAGAGACTTTTGTGGTCTCGCATTCTCCTATTATCTACTTAGAGGCCCCACAAGCTTTATTCAGTTAATAGAGCTGATTTTATATTGAACTTAACATTGAAATATGCTCGAGGTCCAGTTTGCAGAATTTAGATTCACAACCACCAGAACAGAGATACCAAAGAACTTGCCCTACATGCTGCTTATCTAGAGATATTGCTACATTTGATCCTTGTTGAGCTACTCAGTATTCTTATTTCAATACCTGTTTCACCAATGTCAAAAATAAGGATTCTTTTTCCAAAATTGTGGCTATGCTGCAGTCAGTATAATAGCGTCTTTGTGTGTATGTGAATGTGTGTACTCAGTCACCTCAAAGCCTCAGAAATGATCAACATTTGCATAATTATGTAAAAACTATGTTAAAATGTGAATGATTTTTCAGGGTCATGAATATTCTAATTGTAGTCTGTATTCTCATAACCTCCCAAGAGCATTTTTATGCAGAGGAAAGAGAATGCAAGAAAGCTCTCTCAATAAACATGTTCAAATTGATTGTGAGCATGCACTGTAATTGTGCCGTGAAAAACGCTAAAACAAATCTGAATAACCACGTTGGTTTTTGATATTTCCAGTCTGCTGTCGTTATCGGGGAGATGTCCTTTGCTGAAGTGATTTTAAGTTTTCAGATGCTTCATAATCATTAACATTTATTCATCGTTATGTAAATCATTATGTAGATGTGTCCAGTTGTCAGTTAGTGTCTCTGTCCTGTTGAGTCATAACTTTATGTCTACAATAAGCTGGCTGCTCACAGGCTTCCTATGTTTAGAGTCACTAAATGTTAGGATCTAAATTATTCATTAGGGCACACTGTCGAACTGGCCTTAGGTTAGCAAAGACCTTTCTGCACCTGTGTCCATGTGTGTGTGTGTTTGAGAGTGTGTGCACGTATGCTTGCTGGGAGCTTGCATATAATTCTGATTGTGCTAAACAGTGTCGTTACCCATATGTGGGCTGAATTAGTTGTTTTTACACCAACGCCCTCTGTTACACTACTCCTCCGTTTTGCATTGTTCCTTGCAGTCTGCACTTTGTTCCCACTCATGGATTTTAAACAGTACGTTGGTGTTACTGTGCACTTTTCACTCTTACTTTCTCACAATTTGTGAGACAGAGGGAGACAGATTTCACATCTCCATATTGGACAATGTCTGTGGTCTTGTAGAGCATTGGTCCCATGCACACTTCTGTTTCTCTGTCATTTGTGTGGCAGAAAGGCAGTTGCCTCAGACACTGAATTAAGAGCAGTTTAGCATTGCCTAATGATATGGATTAGGATTTGATTGGCTAATCTGATCTTAGATCTGTGTCTGTGGGCGGCTTGTTCCCAGAGTGTGTGACCTCTCACCTCTAACCTCTTTGACTCCGCCCCCTCACAGCCTGAGAACCTTCTATTGGCCAGTAAGCTGAAGGGGGCGGCGGTCAAGTTAGCTGACTTTGGGCTGGCTATCGAGGTGCAGGGGGACCAGCAGGCATGGTTTGGTGAGTATTCATCCATTCATTTTTCAACCCCAATCAGTTGGTCAATCAAGGAAACAATTAGACAGTCGACAAACAATTTAGTCAACCTAGTCTAGTCACCCCCACCTACCAATTTAGATCTCCCTCACTTTCTCCATGTCACTCTTACAGGGTTTGCGGGCACCCCGGGCTACTTGTCTCCTGAAGTTCTGAGGAAAGACCCATATGGGAAACCAGTGGACATGTGGGCCTGTGGTAAACAAATATTCAAATTCTCTCACTGCAACTGTTTGAATGAACTTGATGCTGGAACTAAATCCTCAAGCTATGGCTTTGTCTGAACTGGTCAGGTGTGTAATGAAGAGTGTTTTGCAACTACTCTGTGACGTCTTGTTTTTTAAGTGTCCTGTGAAGTGTGAAATGAGTGGATTTAATATTGCTTGTGACTAATTTAGGTGGTATTGTATGAAGCACTGCATGTTATTGTTAGTAGCACTTTACATGCTAAACTTGATATTCTTCTAGGTGTTATTTTGTACATCCTGCTGGTGGGCTACCCTCCCTTCTGGGATGAGGATCAACATCGCCTCTACCAACAAATCAAGGCTGGGGCCTATGATGTAAGAGTGCTGTATGCAAGAGCTGTTAATAAAAACATTACACAAATGAAAAGTAATCCGTCATTTGAATTTATTTGTCTAATCGAACAATCAACACCTTGTATCTTTATTATTTTTTGTCTGTATTAGCCTTGTCTTCAAACGCATTTGACCTAGTATTTTTTTGCCAGTTCCCATCCCCAGAGTGGGACACTGTAACTCCAGAGGCCAAAGATCTGATCAACAAGATGCTAACAATCAACCCCAGTAAACGCATCACTGCTGCAGAGGCCCTGAAACACCCCTGGATCTGTGTATGTGGGACACACAAATGGAGATTCAAAAACATACTCACAAACAACCAAAGACATAAACACAAAAACAGAAATACCCTATGTGATGTATTGCTTAAATCTTGTATTATCTAATTTCCACGAACACACAGAGTCACCCTAGCTTTAACCCACAGTCACACATGCACATCCATACATTCCTGGCCCCCATTGTTTCCATCACCTTCTAATCCTCAAATCCTCTCATCTTCTTCCTGCAGCAACGGTCCACTGTAGCTTCCATGATGCACAGGCAGGAGACTGTGGAGTGCCTGAAGAAATTCAATGCCAGGAGGAAACTCAAGGTGAGGCTGCTGGCAATCCTTCATGTTCTATTTATGTAGAACAATCCATCCATTCTTTTTTTCCTCCCCTTCACACTGCCTTCTTCTCCCAAGTCTTCTTAGGGAAATTATGAGTTGTTCTCTGAAACCTTCAAGTTGCCCTTTTGCTGTGCTCCTCTTTCTCGCTGTAACCCTATAATCAATCTTCTTATTTCTCTTTTTCTTCCTTCCATCACCATTACCTCCTTTTTTCCTTCTTTTCTATCACTGCAGGGAGCCATATTGACCACCTTGCTGGTCACAAGAAACTTTTCAGGTATGTCTCTCTTAGCACTGTGTCAAAGACCTGGTTTTCCAAACTAAAAACAATTATGTTCAAAAGCAGGTTGGAAATGCTCCTTAGCCTTTGATATTGGATGTAATCATTGTTCAGGTGATCTATGAAATTACATCTTAATCACAAGAAACAGATCAGGGGTGCTACAAATGAGGTAACAATGTGTAGTCAGGCTTTAACTTTTAAAAAAAATTAGAGGCGTGTTGACCTATTTTCAAACGCCTAAACCTATTTCTGAATTGAACTACGATTACAGTATATTGGCTCAAAGGAGCTACAGGTAAACATAGTCATCTCTTGTTACCTCTGTAGCTTTTACTCTACCATACTCAATTTTCACTCTGTCATACTTTTTTGCATGTGTTTCCTTTGTGCTATCTCTAATTTCTGAGGCTTTTATTGGCCCACTTTCTCCCTTCATTCTACAGTAAAATGCAGTAGTGCATTTGTGTCTCTTTTTATTCATCATCTTCTTCCTTTTTGTCAATTTTCTTTTCTTCTTTTGTTTGGATTGTGGTATCCATCTGAGGTAAGAATTTTGGAATGACAAGGAAATATCTAGGGTTGGGCCAAACAAGAAGCTTTGATGTTTAACTTTAGAGTCAGTCCCATGTGCATGATAATGACGGAGTTATGCAACTTTGCCCTTGCACAAGTGCCAATATGAGAATCAGAATGAAATTGACAAAGATGTAGCAGGCATTTTTACATTTAGTTTAATCTTTGGGTCATTTCTATTCAGAGAAATGAAGTAAGAGAGGGGTGTTGAGATTGTATGCTTGAATGCCAGTGATTAAATGCATGTGTAAGAGTGTGAATGCCAGTTTAAGGATGCTGTGTGAGTTTTCTGAAAATAGGTTGATTATCTTTTCTATCACTTGTTAAATACCCACCCAATTAACCACCTGCCCTTTACCCCATCACACATGAATAAGAATGTACGTAGTAGGAGAACACGGTTGCCCAAATGATGATGCCATTCACCTCTATTGTTTCATTGCATTATGGATCTTGCAGTTGGGTTATGCACCTGGAGCTGGAAGATAAACACAACTGATTGATATGCCTGCTGCATGTTAGCGTAGCCCCAGGCCCAAGACTCTCTGTGAACTCTCATGCTGATCTGTTTTCTCTATCTTTACTTTCTACAGCAGCCAAGAGTTTGCTAAACAAGAAGACAGATGGCGTTAAGGTAAGTTGCTTTGCACAGTAAAGTCAATGCTTTGTTACTTGCATTGGTTTGTTGGAACGCTGAGTAGGAAATAGTTGTTGTTTTTTTTTAGCTTGTTTATAAAGTTTTATTGTGGCACAGCAGCCCAGATTATCTGACAGTCATGTTTCTAGGCGAATCATCCTTTTAGAAATACTTGTCTTTATAGTCTCTCTTCCTACCTATATTTTCCTTAATAGGCCAGATTTCCATAATTATTTGATCTTTACTATAAAATCCCTGTTGTGCTTTATCCCAGTTTCACTGTGGTTATGTACCAATCTGAAATTAACACTTGATGCAGAGGTGCATGTGTTCACATGTGTGACAGTGTGAATGACTAACTGTGTGCCTGTGGTTTACATTTATATAAGTGTTAATTTGAGATTGGACTTCAGCAAACATTGTCACTGTGTTTTGTCTTACTCAGCAAGCCCATTCCAGGGAGGTGGTCTCTCGTCTGTGTAATGCTGTCCAGTGACAATAAAACTGAAAGTAGCTTCCTATAATTTAGAGAGTTTTATTTATATAGCATGTTATAGAAAAACATAGCAAATATATAAATTACCAGGTAACCCTTTACTACTATTTTGTTAAATCCAGAATAAATCGGGGTTATCAATAGACATGTGGCTCTTAGCCATCCTTATAACCAACATCTTCTTTGGTAACAAACACTTCCACTGCAGATGATCTTCATTTTTGCCACAGGATGGCATGTGTTACAGTATATTGTCTATAGATGCTACTTAGCTTACCCTCACAGGTACCATCCTGTAGCTACATAATGTAGGCTCATTACTACTTTGGGACGAGGCATACTTGTTGTTTACCAATGTTTACGCACAGCAGCAGCATCCCTGGCTGACAAAGGCATTTCTTCCTAGTAAACTTCTCCTTTTCTACAACATAAACAAAAGCCTTGATAACACTTGAAAAGGTTAATTTTGAGATCGCAGCAGAGAAAATGGCAACAACAACATAAATAGTGAGCATGTAGATGTAGGTAGTTGTATACAGGGTCAGTAATATTTTTCCCCAAAATCCCCTCTATTATCGTTGTGATTTGAAGCTGCTGCCAAGATTGTTTGATATTGCCCCACTGACGCTACGTGGAATTGTATCTCACATTTACATTTACATTTAGTAATTTGCAGATGGAAAAGTGAAGAACAAAGCGAGCAAAAATCCAAGTCAAAGAGGAAAAAAAATCAAAGCAAGGTGCTTTTAGAAGATGTGAGGTTGTTGCAGTATGCAGAGTTTGGTAGCTTGTTCCACCAATGTAGGATCTTGGAGCTGAAGAGTTTTGCTTTGGGTCTTTTGCGTTTTGCTGGGACCACCAGATGTTGTTCATTGTCAGAACACAGTGGACGGGAGGGTGATGCCTGAAGGAAAGGAAGAGCTTATTGTCATCAGCATAGCAATGATGGGTAAAGCCATGTGAGTGGATGACAGAATCCATGGAAGTAGTATAGATGGAAAACGAAGAGGACCAAGCATTGAGCACTGCGGCACATCAGTAGAAAGGCTATGAGAGTTAAAATCATGCTCCTGCCAGGATACCTTGAAGATCTTACGCATATGTAGCGTTGATTTCTGTTGACCTGCAGAACTGATACTCCAAATCAAAGCAGGCTATGTGAGGGCATCATTTTGTGTAAGCGTACATGTAGTTAACAGCAAGTATAAATTGACTCTTAGAAATTGGAGAAACTAAACCTGAGAAAATTATGTCAGATCAGATCAAATTATGTCAGATCAGCTATGTATTTTGGTATACTTTATGAGAACAGCTAGCTTATTAGTTTCAGTTTATTATAACAAACACCTAACATTGTCTCCTAAAAATTATGTTCCTAGGCAACCAAATAAATTTTAATAAGGAATTTTATGTTTGGATACATTGTGGCTGTACATTATACCTGTACCATTACAATAGCGTAGTTTAGGTAACCTCTTGTGTATTATCGTCTGTCTGAAGTAGAGTTTTTATCAGCGCAAACATTTTCCTGCTTCAGCATGTTGTATAAAATACACAGATTACATTAAGAGGTCTTAGTTGCTAACAACATAATGCTAAGTAACATCAGATCTTTGTGACGTACAGTAGGTTGAGATGATCTCTTTGGAATGGAGTCTAGGCAGAGTGTTTGTGTGTGTGTGTGTGTGTGTGTGTGTGTGTGTGTGTGTGTGTGTGTGTGCACGCGCACGTGTGTCTGAACAGTGTATGTATCATGTCCCCTTTACACTGCCCCTTGCAGGTCAACAACAAAGCCAACACAGTGACCAGTCCTAAAGACACTGGCCCAGCCCCTGCACTGGTATACACACACAACCTTACCTACACCTGCACCTTTATCTATTCACATCCTCAACTGTCAACCCTTTGTGGAGGAGGTAAATGTTCACCCTTTCCCCTGAGAACAGATCAGTGACTACTTGATCTCAATTTCCTTTTGAAATTAAAATGTTGAATCAGGTGTATAAGGATATGACATATCATGGGTGATAACTTTAGGTCATTCCTGAATGACACAATGTATAAAAGCATCTGAAGCATGTCCCAGTTTCATAGCTAAATATGAGTGATAACATATTTATAATTCAGGCTGATGATTTTATTCACTGATCTGACTGGCAGAGCATGCAAGGGGCTTACTAAGCTTGGCCACTTTGGGTTAGCTGGATATGTATATTGTTAATGTTGGGCTGGAACAATAAACCTTAACACACATGTTTGCATTGGGTTTTGGATACTGTGCTTCTAAATTGTTAGTTTGGGACAACCTCTACCTTGTCCTCCTGTTCCTTTCCCACGTTTCCTCTGAAAGAATCCCTCATCTGTCTTTCCTCTTTAAACAGCTGCACCATGTCATGAACTCATCCCTTCTCATGAAATGTATTGTACTTTTTTTGGTGTTACAGTACATATGAAAGTAAGAATGCAAGGATGTGTTATTCAGAGTTTGTTGTTCAAAAATCTGTGCATGGCTGGTGTGTGAGGATGCCAGGCTCTTTATGATGTTACACACTCAAGTGGTTTGGCTGGCACTCCCTGATTTGCACATGGTGTCTATTGACTGGCTGCCTACGTCAGGCCACATGATTGCTGCCCTGCATGATGTCAAAGGATTTCTGTGTCCCCATTTGCTGTCAAGATGATGACGCATGTCTGAAGCACATGACATATCTTTCTCTTTCTATCCTCCTTTCTCTCTCCATCACACTCACACACACACACACACACACACACACACACACACACACACACACACACACACACAAACAGATGTAGACTGCTGATGCTATAATCTAGTATAATCTGGGTGAGTGATTAGATGGACTGAGCTGGTCATCAGAATCGATTCCACAAAAGCCGAAACATCTGATTATCAAGACAGTGCACTAAGAAGAGCTGATGAGAGAAAAACAGACAAAAAAGACCTTGAGTAACAATATCATCCAGGAAGAAAGATAAAGCATGAACAAAGAAAAACATGTAGGCACAGACAATGGAACAATGGTTTAACATTAGCTGCATTAGATAGATAGATAGATAGATAGATAGATAGATGAATAAATAGATAGATAGATAGACAGACAACACAAACATATTTCCTTTAACAGGATCTTTCTTTGTCATCATACTTTTTCTGGCTTGCTTTACTTATTTCACTGTCACATGTTCTGTTTAGGAACCACAGACAACTGTGATCCACAACCCTGTGGATGGAAACAAGGTATTACAACAGAACCTTTTTTTTTTTTTTACAGCTGTATCTCCCCCCACCAAGAGAATAGGTCTGACCTTTAAAGCCCAACAGTGTCCAGTACTTACAGCACACTGGGTTTAAGCCCAGCCAGGGGCCTTGGTTAGATTACATTCCTCCACTGTTTGCTATTTCCTGTCAGCCATACTACACAAAATGAAAAAAGGGAAAATGCCCTGAAAGTATATACATGTTTTTATTAGTTATATTAGTATATAAAAACTTTATTAGTATCTAGGCTTCTGAAAGAATTTTATTTTAATCTTTTTTGGTTTTTTTATAGTAACAATCACTAACACTTCAAATGTGTATTTTGTAATTTCTAAGGAGTCCGTTGAGAGTGCCAACACTACCATAGAGGATGAAGATGTTAAGGGTAGGGGACATTGTGTTTTGTACTTACAGTTTTCAGTCAGGGCCTCTGTGTTTCTATCAGACAAAACACTGCTTTATTTTCTTCATCCTGTTTTGGAATTCAGTTCAAATTAACTGTATGTTTACTACCTAATTCTCTTGGCTCTTGCAAATGCCAAAATATGATTTACTGTCCTAACCTCCCTCACATGCTAAAGTTACTACTTCTTATGTTAGTTGTTGGTGCTGAAATTTGTCAAAACTGCTTGTAAAAATTGCTTATCTTTTTTGTTTTTTCAATTTTTAGATCTTTTTATGCCTTAGTTTGCCTTCTGCGTTTCTTATGTTTGGCTGAAAATGTTATCACCTATCCTCCTTTTGGCCATACACGTGTGTGCCTTAAACAACACTAATTTGCCCTACATCCTCAACCCAGAACACATTTTGACAGCCCTTAATTTGGGCATCTTAGTGAGCAGAGCTTGAGGTCTAATTGTCACACACCACAGATGTCTCATTCCCACCTTCTCAGTTTAGAGTAAGTCTTTTAACAATAGTGACAATGCCCCATATTTTCTGTATCATCAATCTATCAATCATCAACATATAATCTCTGTATGTAAAGTGGCTATATCATGTGCTCATAGTTTTAGACTTTTAGTAGATTTTTAAATTTGAGTTGCACTGGTTAGAGAACTTCTGGATCCCTAAAATGATCTACTTACTTTGTTCTTTTGTGTTGGAGTTGAAGTTGCAGGCACACTGCAACTTATGACTAACTCAACTGTTGACGTATGCATTAATGAGTTGACTTACATGTGGACACTCAGTAAGGCAGTGGAGATGAAGGACTAACTAATGGAGTATTTTTTTAATTATTAAACATGTCTTTTTGTTGCACAGATTAAGTTTTTTTTTTTTCAATATCCCCCAGCCTGCACCAATAACAATAAAGGTAATTGTCAATAATTGCTTAGTTACAACTGCTTTCTAGAAAATACTTCTGAGCATTAGTTTGTCTTTGTTTATTTTGAGCTTTTTTGGGTCAAATGAACTGTGTCATCCTACATTTTCATTCCTGATCTCACATTAGTCATGGGAGGCTTTCTTGTTTTCTATTACTCAGACACAAAAAAATAAAACCTTTATTATATACTTATTCCCTGTGCGCCTTCCATTTCTAATAACGTTGAAACTCTGCTAATTCGTAGACTAGAACCCATTGGAAGCTGATTTGATGTCAGATTTACTTTTTTATCTGCACTCAGACTTACACTGGCTGTAATACAGTAACAACGACTTTTTTTTCATCAGTTTGTGTAGTAAACACTTTTCTGTGATCCTATGTTGTAGGGCGCAAACAGGAAATTATTAAAGTTACTGAACAGTTGATTGAGTCTATCAACAATGGAGACTTTGAGGCTTACGCGTAAGTTTCTGTCTGTGTTTGTATAATAACATCCAACTATATATTCTGTTTTGGTTACCAGTACTGATTTGGTTTTTTTTTTGCTACTTTTTTGGTGTAACAGGAAGATTTGTGATCCTGGTCTGACTTCTTTTGAACCTGAAGCCTTGGGCAACCTGGTAGAAGGACATGACTTCCATCGATTTTACTTTGAGAACGGTAAGTTTGGTAACATAACATAACATAATACATTAGTAAAATATCTAAGATCAGTATAATTTTTGAGGTGAGAGAGAGTTTGTCACAATATAAAATTTTTGTTTGAGCCATTGTTGTCAAGAGTTAAAATTTATAGCAGCTGTGGAAGCCAAAGCCATCCAGACTAGATTCTAAAGAATAGTGTTATTGACTTGTATTTATTTATTCACTTTAATTTTCAAAAATCTTTCCAGCTTTCCACATCTTGGCAAGATGTGGTGAATTTTTGCATGTGTTTGTCAATAATTATATTTATACAAGCCATTAATTTTAAAACTAATGTTCTTAACACAGAAAAAAGAAATTACATTTGTATGCAAGAGGGTGTCAATTGTGCATTGGCATGCCTTAAAGTATTTGTCCTATAAGTTTACAGTTCATGTTTGCTGGCACTCCAAGGGCGCAGTTGTGGACTACTCTTGGAACAAAAATCACTCATGAATAATGACTGCTATAAATGGAAGAATGTCCTCCGTCTCAGTGAAAATAGGTCAGATAAACCAGATATGTCCCAAAAACCTCAATCACTAGATGACATTAACATATGGAGACTTTTATTTCTTCATCAGTTAGTATACCTTCTAAGGTAGGATCAGTGTTTTGCATGGGGTGTAGTTGTATTGAAGTAATATTTAGCAGTTGATATCCAGTGTGAGAATATTATATACAGTACACTTAGTAGGGCTGTCTTTGCCTGTTCTCTCTTGAAAATGAGATTTGAAACCTCAGTGGGACTTTATCTAGTTAAATAAGGGAAATCGAAATGAATTTGATTAAATTGAATATGTGATACTTTTATAGCCCTATAATCATTTGCTGTGTCTAATTTGCAGCACTGTCCAAAGGGAATAAGCCGGTGCACACCATCCTCTTGAACCCACATGTGCATCTAATTGGGGAAAATGCTGCATGTATTGCCTATATTCGACTGACCCAGTATATGGATAGCAGCGGCATGCCCCGCACCATGCAGTCTGAGGAGACTCGTGTGTGGCATCGTCGTGATGGCAAATGGCAGAACATCCACTTCCACCGTTCTGGCTCGCCCAGCATCCCTTCACAGTAAGACAGAAAGAAACACACAGTAGAAACCTTGATTCAAGAGGGCTTTAGGACCATTTTTCCTGATCTATGTTGGTTAAAATTTGCAGAAGAATTTGGCTTTTCAAAGTGGTTTCTCTAGAATAGATTCACAAAATTGGAACTGCTTCAACAATCTGCTTTGCCTGTATTTAGAGTTATTAAGTCATGATTAGGGAAGTACTGTATGGTGCAGGGTTTCCTTGCAAACTGCATAAAAGGATTCTAAGAAGAAAATGTTGAGTTTTTCAAGAACACTTAGTGAATCAATCACCCAGCAGTTTGAAAGTCATTTTGCATGACAAACTTTTACTAAAAAGATAAACACTGATTTATTCTACCAAATTACTTATAGCTCTGCTCCACTTACATAATCCGCAACAGTTTTTTTCACTTACTCCAGTATTACCAGAGGTAATCACACTTCAGAATTGGAATCAGAGTAGGCTTTATTAGTCAATATGCTAAGACATACACCTGTGGTCAAACGTTTGGCAACAGACAATCTTTTAAGCAAAGCTTGACAATTTTAATACTTATGTCAATGAAAGGGGTTGAGAAAATCCTCAAACTCCAATGAACTACTAGTGTTCAGACAGATTTTAGCTCGTTTGTGAACGTTTATTTGTTCTTAATATCCTTTAGTATTTTGTAACATTGATTTTTTGCTTAAGTTATGACTCAATTATTTGACAGAGAAGGGAGATAATAGTTCCTTTTTTCTTAAAAAAACATTTAACTGTGAACTTTACTGGAAGTAAAGAACAGTGACACACTGAAAACTGAAATTTTTAATAGGTAAACGAATAAGAAATATTACACATGACAGTAAATAGCAGATCAACAAAAGGCAAACATATCCAGCACGAAACATAAAAATGTACAAAAGACTTTGCATTTGGTAGTTGGTAGTTCTCAATGACGATACAGAATGTGTAATTAGAAAAACAAGATACAGATTATACTAAGAATTACAGCTACACACAATATAGAAATAAAAAAAAAATGCAATTTACAAGTACAGTCTAACACAATTTCTGATGTGGGAGTGTAATGGTGTATATGTACAGTATTAGGTATTTCTCTGTGTTTGTTACTGTGCACAGCATTCTGTCCTTCTCCTGTTTGGTGTGCTCTAAACCAGACCATAAAAGCTTCTGGGGTAAGAGGTTATTTTAGGTTCTGTTCCACAACTAGAAGTACATATGTTGTTCTCCCATCGTAGATTGGTGGACCCTACAAACACCAGCCATTTAAACCTCATATCAGATGCAGACTTGACACCATTTCTGTCATCTGCACACCTCAGGAGCTTGACAGTTAGAGCACTGGGGGTGCAGGTGTTAATGTAAAGGGAGAAGAGCAGAGAGGAGACCTGACCTATTTGCCTTGTAGGCAAACTGCTGGGAGTCTAGCAGGCGCCCTGTGATGTCTTTCAGGTGGTTCAACATCGTTTAGAGAAGTTCATGACCAAAGATGCCAGAGCGACCAGCCTTTAGTTCTTTAATCATTTGATAGAAGGTCTTTTAGTAGCCTAGATCTCCTTCATCACTAAATGTATGGCTTAATGGTAAAGGGGTCTATTGGCACTTTCAAATGCTGCCTTCTTGGTCTGATCAAGCTGTCTGAGTTTTGCCTTTTACCACTGTTTGTTGTCTTATGTTTGAAAAGTCTTCGTTGGTACACATGTCCTTGCAAAAAGCAATTTTGCAAAATTGTCCCTTATTTTATCCAGGTTAGCAGCTGCAGTTTCAAAAACTCCCTAGTTGGTGAGGTCAAAGCAGGCCTACAGCTCTTGCTTTGCCTTACTGGTTGATTATTTTTTTTGGACTCAACTACAGGCTCTCCAGATGTAAGGTTTTGCATATTGGTCAGGGGGAGATTATCTGAAGTTATTTCAGAGGTTTCCCATTAATTTCTATGAAACATTCTGTCAAGGAATTTCAAAGTTGGCAGGAGATTAAGTGAGATGTTATTCAAGCCAGTACACACCCTCACATTGAGGTCTACTTATGCATAATAGATGAAATCGCCATACTTGTAAGTGCTTAACGTTCACTCCTGCCATAAACATACAAAGTTGTATTGTGTGAGGATCTTTTAATGCTAATGATCACAGCTATACAGTTCATCATATTACATGTCTGAATGTTTGCTGTTAAAAAGCCCTGCTGCTACTTACACAGTTAACATTGTCATTGCTTTATTTATGTCATCTATCTAGATTTACATTTCTTCTGTTTTTTTCTTGCTCTTTTTGCAGTTAATGGAATATCAACATGTAGTAAAAAAAAGAAAATAAAATTGCCATCAGCAAATCTAGTAGAGAAGTCAACTAGCCAATCCATGACTGTTCTTCTGACCTTTGATCCTTCAACAACCTGGACATGACATCGCACAGGACACAAGTATTAATACATTTTACTGTTATGGCATTTTAGCAACGGACATCATTCAAAACCACCACTGGGTGGCTGCACACTGTATTTGGACATAATGAAACAAGCAGATTGACAACATTTTTTGTTTGTTTTTTATGATGTTTTGGTATGCATTTTAAAAATGAAATAGATATGTTTCAAATCTACTATTGTAACCTCTCCCAAAAATTAGTTCTGTATTTTTATGTGTATTTATGTGTGTGCAATACAAAAACATTGGGAAGATCAGAATGTTAAAATTGAGCTTGCTTTAGTTCTGGTGATGTATATACATTGTGACTGTTGATAAAAACAAAAGCAAACATTGAAATTGCTATTCTTGCTATCAGACAAATTAAGAGTTTATGTAAAATTAAGTTTATGAGCTACGTTTATGTTTGCTATGAGCTAAGTCATACTGTTTGAATTGTCCAATTTCAATCTATAATACTAATTTAAATGTAAAGAAAAGCAGAGCAGCTTACACTTTGCAATGAGATATGTTTGACTTTATATCAGTGAAATAAGAAATATGAGAATGTAGCATATATGTAATATATGAAAATTCAAGGCTATTCTGTAGTGCATGGGGGGGTATTGTGAGTACGATCATATGAAGCTATAATATCTTCTGTTTGATTTGTGAATCACTGACTTGTATGTTTGCATTTGTTGATGTTGTGCATCAGTCCTGTCCCAGATGTTTCTAATGTCCTCCAGTATCATGGAACTGCTGTAAAATCAATAACACAGTTATGGTTGATAGCCTGCATAAATATCAAAACCTCATATCTAAGAGGAGGAAAAATAAAACCCTGGTTGCATAAGCACCCCTTACATTTTCTATAAAAATGAGAACACAAGCTCATTTTCATAATGTTTGTACTTGTATTGTAAGACCGTATGTAGGGTTTATGTTTGTCATTTTATTCTTGTCATTTCCAGTGTGTAACATTAAAATGGCACAGTGAAGGTGGAGATAATGAGGTTGGAAAAAAAGGGCACTTTAGTCTCTACCTTCAGTCAACCTGATGGTTGGGCTAATAAGTCTGAAGGCATCGAAAAGCATTGCAGTCGTATAGTAAGAGGACAAGGAAGGAGAGGAGTTACATGATAGGTGGATTGTAATACATGTTGGGAAGTCTTCCTTGATGATCAGTGATTCTACTTGCCGATGGTCTCCTTATCACTGCAGGACAATGCCGGGCTCTTCGTCATCCAACAGTTTGCTCTTTTCAAGTGGTTTGTCTGCTCTTTTTTTTTTTAGGGGAAAATGTTTTTGTTTATTTTTTTTTGAAAAAACATATGATGCCAATGCAACACACCACTCCTTATATGGTGTGTCCGTTTTGCCAGCACGGCAAAGGGTGGCTTAACATGTTTAAGAAATAAATAAATCAGCTAAAATGTGTGATAATGAATCAGGTTTTACATGTTTTGTGTTGGTGATTGAATATTTTTACTTTTAATAGCTGTTTTTTATGTGCTGGACAGATAATTACAGTGATTTTAGAATCTGACCAAAACAAACTATATTTGAAGTGTAAAGGACAAGAATCAGAAAGTCAGTCTCAGTTAATGTTCTTTCACTGTATTTTCTGACTCAATGGTGACATCTTGTGGATGGTGTAGGCCCTATTGACCTAGGATGCAGAAAATGTCTATCTTTACGAGATATGATAGACTATCTATATATCAAGACTACATGCAAAGATACGTAAGACACAGCTAAGATCAGCAAATAAAATCGGATTTGTAGTGGAAATAAGGTAACTGTACATTTCTGATGTGCAAAATGTAATTACTGTATGTACAGTATTTAAAAGCAGGTTAGTTGCAGGGTGCAGAAACAATGGATGAAGTTATTCTAAACTAAACTCAAAAATATTGGATTTCACCTCAACCTGTGCATAAATTGTGTTATACCTTATCTGTCTTAATAAATATTGTTCAATACAGCCTTATGGTTGGCTTAATTTGATTATAAAATATTGGGCCTTTTGGCCTTTAGAGCTGTGAAAATGCCTAATGTAAACAAAATTATACAAGTACAAAGGTATATTTGCCACACTTCATAATCATTTTCATATTAGTGTTAACAGGGTTCTGCTACAGAACATATCAAATGGTGACATTTAGATTTTTTAATATGCTTATTATGAATTGGATGACATCAAGAAATGTTAAATCATTGGGATAGGGGAAGAAGAGGCTAGAAAATGTTTAATTTTCATAATGATTTAAAGAGAAAAACAATTGGTGGAGCAACTCACAAATAATTGGGGTATTTGGCAACAGGTAAGTATCATGATTTGTACTGTAAAAAAAAGTACCCCAGAGAAGCTGAGTGTTTCAGGATGAAGGATGGGCCTAACTACAAGTATGTAGCTACTGTAGCATGGGCATAGAGTTAAGCAAAACATATGTTAAAGTAAAATTGCTTGGGGAAACTTGGGGATTTCATTATCTACAGTAAATTATTAAACAATTCAGAGGATAAGGCATAAAAGTAGAACTGGATGTCCACGATCTTCAGGCCCCCAGTTCCAACTTTGTAAAAGGTCCAGTAATGCTGCAACAGTTTTTGAGCCTGAGCTCATTTGAAATATACTACGGTGAAGTAGAAAACTTCCTTGTGGAAGTTCACAGTAAGTCTCACAGTCTTAGTTCACAGTAAGAAACACACAGTAGAAACCTTGATTCAAGAGGGCTTAAGGACCATTTTTCCTGATCTCCGTTGGTTAAAATGTGCAGAAGAATTTGGAAAGTGGTTTCTTAAGAATAGATTCACTAAATTGGAACTGCTTCAACAATCTGCTTTGCCTGTATTTAGAGTTATTAGGTCATGATTAGGGAAGTACTGTATGGTGCAGGGTTTCCTTGCAAACTGCATAAAAGGATTCTAAGAAGAAAATGTTGAGTTTCTCAAGAACAGTAAGTGAATCAATCACCCAGCAGTTTGAAAGTCATTTTGCATGACAAACTTTTACTAAAAAGATAAACACTGATTTATTCTACCAAATTACTTATAGCTCTGCTCCACTTACATAATCCGCAACAGTTTTTTTCACTTACTCCAGTATTACCAGAGGTAATCACACTTCAGAATTGGAATCAGAGTAGGCTTTATTAGTAAATATGCTAAGACATACACCTGTGGTCAAACTTTTGGCAACAGACAATCTTTTAAGCAAAGCTTGACAATTTTAATACTTATGTCAATGAAAGGGGTTGAGAAAATCCTCAATCTCCAATGAACTACTAGTGTTCAGACAGATTTTAGCTCGTTTGTGAACGTTTATTTGTTCTTAATATCCTTTAGTATTTTGTAACATTGATTTTTTGCTTAAGTTATGACTCAATTATTTTACAGAGAAGGGAGATAATAGTTCCTTTTTCTCAGGCAACTGTAGAATATTACAAAAACATTTAACTGTGAACTTTACTGGAAGTAAAGAACAGTGACACACTAAACACTGAAATTTTTAGTAAGTAAACGAATAAGAAATATTACACATGACAGTAAATAGCAGATCAACAAAGACTACTACTACAACAAGTAGAAGTACATACTGTATGTTGTTCTCCCATCGTAGATTGGTGGACCCCACAAACACCAGCCACTTAAATCATTAGGATAGGGGAAGAAAAGGCTAGAAAATGTTTAATTTTCATAGGGATTTAAAGAAAAAAACGACTGGTGGAGCAACTCACAACTAATTGGGGTATTTGGCAACAGGTAAGTATCATGATTTGTACTGTAAAAAAGTACCCCAGAGAAGCTGAGTGTTTCAGGAGGAAGGATGGGGCTAACTACCAGTATGTAGCTACTGTAGCATGGGCATTGAGTTAAGCAAAACGTATGTCAAAGTAAAGTTAATTGGGGAAACTCATTATCTACGTCACATTATTAAACAATTCAGAGAATACGGAGAAACCCCCATTATAGTATAGGGTATAAAATTAGAACTGGATGTCCACAATCTTCAGGCCCCCAGTTCAGACTTTCTAAAATGTCCAGCAATGCTGCAACAGTCTTTGAGCCTGAGCTCATTTGAAATAGACTACGGTGAAGTAGAAAACTTCCTTGTGGTCTGATGAGTGAAAATGTGAAATTCTTTTAAGAAATCATAGATGCCGCATCACCTATTAAAAATATCTGATGAATTATGAAGTCAACATAGAACTGTTGAGCAACTGAAAGCCTGTAGCCAGCATGAATGGGAAAAAAATTCCTTTCATAATTAAAGAAATCCTCTCCTCAGGTCACAGTGTTTTTAAAAGAAGAGGTGATTCAACACAGTGGCCAACTTTTTGCAGCATGCCGCAGACATCAATTTCGACAATAAGTGAATATCCAATTTCTCATGATATTGTGTTTGTACTATTTGTACACAGTCTGCAAATCACTGCACTTTGTTTTAAAATATATATTTCAGTCAGCCACCTTTTTTGAAACAAGTTTGTATGTGTTGTTTATAAATACAGCTATAATTTTGGTACACTACTTTTGTGGAATGCAGAGAGATGGTACCCATACAGGATACATAAAGTATTGCATGCATGAGTTATAGTAGTAAAAAAGGCGTGTGTACTTTCAAAAACTTTACAAGAATAAATTCACAAGATATACAAATATACATTTGTAGACTTTTATTCTCTATCAGCCATAGACACACTGCAGCCATTTAGTTTTTCTGTTTTGAAATTTCGATACAGTAGCACATGCCCTTACAGATATTTATATATGCGTTGTATATGTATATATAACTGTTGTCACAGAAAAGGGATGCTGATTCTTCAAATTAAAAGCATACCTGTCACAGTGAACTTCCATTAGTTTGCATTTTACATTTTCTAAATCACAAGGAAACAGTGATAGTGAAATAAATACATTATATGCTTAGGATACATACAGTAGCAATGCTCAGGGCTGTGAATAATGGTATATTTAAGCTTTCACCCTGCCTCATTACAAGTGTGTGGTGTATTATTGTGTTGTGTCTTGATCATCTGTCCAGCCAAAATTAGACAATTCATGTGGTTAAGATATAGTGTACCTCATATCCTGTGCACAAAAAGCATGGAGGTGCTTCCTCCTGACATTCAGGATTGCAAAAATGGTTTGTGTAAAATAAACATTTCTTTTCTTTGCTGACAGAAACTGGTACACACACTTCTGTTACTCGCACAGACTCAGTCACACAAACACACAAAACCTGGCCAAATACTTTCAGGTTAAAAAGACAGACTATTAAAATCTAACGATAAATAAAGCAGAATCACCCGATCACCTTACAACAAAAGTCCTAAAATACGCTTTCCATTGGCATTTAAACAAAGAATAAATAAGTTCTCAATATTAGCTATTAACTAGAGCTAGTATTACAAAGCTCTAAAATAAGACATCTGCAAACAAAGAAATCTGCTAAATTCCCTCTTAAAAGCAGCTGTCAATGCAGCATTTAACTCAACACGTGGTTGGACAAACTCAAATGTATAGTAGGGGAGTTACTGTACAACCTCAATTACCCATTTACAATCATACACACACACACACACTTACACACTGACACACACACAGAAACACACAGAGAAATAAATTAAATGTAACACAGAAATAAAGACACACACAGAGGGAAAGAGAGGCAGAAGGGCAAGCCATAGAACTACAAAGCAGCTGGAATCATAATGACAGATGTTGATTAGTCATGCCTGTTCTACTTCACATGAGTGATTAATAATTCCTAGGATACAGATGTCAGTAATGTCTAGATTAAAGATAATATATAATTCCCAAAGACAGATTACATACAAAACACAGCAGCAGCAGTTAAATTTGGTGTCAATACAGACTTATTTTCTCTGTGTGACATCTTGACCACCTGAATATAAAGAGCAGAGAGAGGCTAGTACAGGGAGTGAGAGGTTTTTTTTTCAGCTCAGAACATCTACGAAACTCTAGTTGTGAGCGGCAGTGCAATGTGAAATATTGTCTTTTAGTCCAAGCACCTACTCAAAGAGCAGTACCAGTATTTTGCAGGTAAAGTGTTCTTTACCCTCAGGAGGTTTGTGAGTTAGTTGATGTGAAAAGTATCCCTCTGGTTTTTAGTGTTTTGTTGCTCTACCACAGACTCAGGACAAACAATATTAAATACTGACATGGAAAGTAAAATTAATCAGGAAAATAAAAGAAGGCTTTCTTTGGTCATGAGAAGGCAAAACAACATAAGAACCTGAAAATAAATAATTCATGAATACATCATGAATATATAAAAACAACCAGGGAAGAAAACTGCAAATTGTGAACAAATCTTCCAGGACACAAATGGGAAGACTGTGGTAGCTTTGTTTAGGTGCCACGGTGCACACTAGGATTCCGATAGGCTAATGCATAGGATTTTTTTTTTTTTTTTGGGGGGGGGGGGGACTTTTAGGAGTGGGGAAGAGCGTTACACATTCTCCTTCTTTTCCTTTTCCTCTTCCTCTTCGTCCTCATTATTGTCCTGGTTTTCTAATTTGTAGCAGTGTTGAAGGAGCTGGTGGAGGTGCTGCTGTAGATCACATGGTTTTGACCCTTTTCTGCGATTGACCACTTGCTTTAAAGAAACTTGTTCGTGCCAACCAGCTCCCCTCACCACTGTTCGTCTGAGGGTGTGATCCCTACGCATGTGAGCCCTAAATATGAAGCAAAGTAAAAACACAAAAAAGGGGAAGACGGGTCAGCACACTCAAAAGTGGATCTGTGGTTAAGTCGAATAAACACAGTGACTGTTAGCTGCACCGACCTAAAGGTTACATTAAAAACACTTCATACAGCCTAATGAGTTCATATCACTGTCAAATAGCTGAATATGGTGAATATGGCTCACAATTTCAAGTGCAATTGAACATACTGTAACTCTTGTAAAACTTTGTGTCTTTCTAGAATGTTGGTGTGGGGTGCCAAAGTTACTTCACTGCTCTTGAGCATCCATTCTCCATCTCTGAACAAATACTGGGATGAGAGCAAATTCTTAGAGAAATAGTTCCACATTTTATATTTTGATGACGTACCGTCTGACATGTCACTACATATTTTCCAATAAACTTTATTTATGAGATCTGCCACCTTTGAAAGCATGGCATGTGCTCTATCTGGAAAAATACGTACTCATTTTTGTGTATACATAGTCGCACTGTAAGGCATCTATTAAATGTGTCACATGGGTTAATGTGTCACATTACACAATACAAAAATGTGTTTTACTAAAGCACGTTAACTTCTCATCCAAACTACAAAGTAAAAGGGTGTGATAATAATAATTCTAACTGCAATAATAATACAACAATGGGACCACTGTTTTACTTGTCAAACGTAAACATATAGATATCACTTCAGTTTTGAAAAATGTTTTTCCGTAATGACACAGTTACACACACACACACACACACACACACACACACACACACACACACACACACACACACACATAACTGTGTGGTATCCCTTTGATAAATAAATAATAAAAGTCTCACAGTTAGTGTTACTGGTTAATGCTAACAACATTAGTATTAGTTAGAATTAGTAAAACTAACAAAACCAACACATGACTGTTACTTTAAAAAATCTTTTTTAAAAGTGGTCAAACACACATTCAGTCACACTGGTGCCCTGCAACTGTCACAAACCTCTTGACCACAGTTCCATCTTCTTTTACAGTCTCTCTCTCTACCACATGAGGGAGCTCTGTCCTACTAAAGCTTATAGTAGGACACTTATATAACCCAATGCCTAGTGGCTTGAAGATGAGAAAAGGGTTATCTTTTGGGATATTAGGAATAGTTTGATTCTGAAAATCTTTATTTGCTGCAGTTGAGCTACTGCAAGTTTGCAATAATATTTAGTTACTTCCAAATATTGGCAATTGTCAAAAAAAGAAAAAAAGAAAAAACACAAGTTGATATTAACTGACCTCTCTGAAGTCATCTTGAGCTGAGGGGAGGTCAAAAGCCAAAGATGGATCACCCTGCTGTGTCACTGTTCTTTCACCCTCCACCATCATTGTCCTTTCTGAGTGGCTGACCTTAAACACCTCAGCTGTCTCTTCCCTTAATGATGACAAACCCTCACGCTCAGTGAACGTTACCTTCATTAAAAAGAACAAGATATTTCCCTCTTATTCAATTGTCACATGCAAACTACTTCCAGTAGAAAGTTTGAGGGGTCAGGGTTTTTTTGTTAACAAGAGTATGATACCCATCTGATATATCGTACAGTATACACACCTCTGCATGGTCTCCCTCACTTTTCCGCACAGATCGCTTCACCCCCTTGGAGTATTCATCTCCCTCTGCCATAGTGATGGTTCCCTGGGGAACTCCTTCTAATGACACCTCTCCTTGCACATCACCATCCGCGGAAACACACTTTCGAATAATTTTACGGGTAACCTGAATCACATGAAAAGTTAGTTAAGGGAACAAGAACTTATCCACATATTTGGTTGCAAACAGAGAAACCAACATCATCTGTTTCTGAATGAAAGAAAGCATTACTGCAAAAAAGAGCCTTTGCAAATCAGAGTCAAAACTTTGTGAAGCTTTACAGGCTGCTGTCACAATTGTGAAACTGACACAAAACAGCTTATCTAGAATTTAGTTTTACCTTTTTGACAACGATATGTCCATTTTCATCCTTGTACTTTTCATCTGTCACCGACTGAGTGGGAATGTCAGGCATTTCATCAGCCTACAAGAGGAAAAAAAAAGTTCTTTTATAATAACATTGGGGTCAATGTGTTGTTTAGTTAGTCACTTCAAGAAAACTCAAATGGATGTTACAGAGAAAACAGGACACAAAACTTGCATTTATGGTAATTACCCAGTGGGAGAAAGGGACTTTGAGATACAGCAACCAAACTTGCATTCTCAGAATACGAAATGTTATGTCAAATAAACCAACAGAAAGTGCTCAAATTGAACGTAAAACACCCTCACGATGTAACCCTCATCTACGCAAAACAACTGATGAATTTCTTATCGAGCCTTTACCTTCAAAAACAGATTTTACGCTTTAGATGTGTTAGATGATAAATAAGTATTTTCTCTTGACAGTGAAGGCATAACCAGGTTAAATTACATTTTGGAAGTCACACCCTTCGTGCTCATTTAAAACACCATCAGTCATGCTGAATCATATACCTGAATGACAATTCTCCTTCGCACTATTCTGGTGATCAAAAATTCATCATCTGAACTTTCTAACATCGGTCCAAGTTGTGTAGGGATCTCCTGACCAATCAAAAGAAATCAATTAAGATGTAATGAATGAGAACATATTAATGCCATGTTAGAAGCAAGCAAACAATAAGCAGAATGATATGGTGCACTTTCCACCGACTTTGAGTGTTTCACAATGAATTTGTTTGTCTTCTACTGGAAAGCGCAACATGGCAGTCTGTAGCTTGGGAAAACCTTTGCAAAACATACCATGCCTTAATTCAAAAAATGAATTTGTTTATCAGTGATTAAACAGGTGGCTTGTGAGTGACACAGCTGTTAATAAGCAGCAAAATGACATGCTGAGTTACAACAGGTTAAATCTGAAATCAAAAACAAAATGAGGGCTAAAAGGAGTTTTCGAACCCATTCATGTCGCCAGAGGTTTAGCACTCATTCCTCTCTGAAGCAATATAGCAATATAGTATTTGGTTAAGCACAGCTCTGGGTAAAGCTTGCAGGTTGGGATGGTTTACTAAATCTCGTCTTACCCCTGTCAGAGGTTTATCAGTATCATCACATGGCCAAAATGTACTGAGAGGAGGTGGTTGCGAAGCCTCACACAAGGTGAATTCTTCATCGGATGTTTCTGAGTAGTGTTGGAATCCTTCACTCTTTTTATCTACTATATCATAAGGCTCTTGGACAAAAGGAGCATCCTCATAATCTTCACTTTCAGAGGATAACAGCACTCTCTGATTCATCTTTTCTGACAATCTACGATGGCTGAGCTGCTCCTGGGGCTGCCACCCAACAGACCTAGTTCTTGTCTCAGGTTCATCACGCTCAGTCTCTGAGAAATCTGATGTAGCTTGTTTGCAGTCAAAATAACACTCAGGATCAGAGCATTCAAGACCTGGGCTTTCTGCACCACTATGCGAGAGCTCTGCATAATCTGGAGGCATGTGGGTATACACAGTTGTCATAGAGGAGCACTCTGCATATCCAGGTGGGATGCTGTACTCCTCATCAGAGGACAATGAGGAAATCTCAACTTTGTGTTTCTCTGAGGTTGGCTGAGTGCCAAAATGTTCAAACTCGACTGGTGTCAGAGATTTTTCTGAACTCTGTCCAGTGATTCTTGGTCTATTCACATGTACAAATGTCTTCAAGTTTTCTGAGGAGGGATGTGGCATCAGTTCCTCAAACCTAAAAGGGGTTGCAGATGTAAACCTTTCAGATTTCAAATCAGGAAGAGACAGAAAAGAAAAATCTTCGGTCTGGATGGCTTCCACAGAGGCTGCCTCCCATAAATGTGAAAATTGATCTTGGATGCTCTGTGTTGATATTTCTTCAGTGTTCAGTGATGGTTCCATGAATCTGTGACATCTCTGGGGAGATTCAGGGCTTAAAATAGACTCTGTAGGGGATATTGCATTATCTTTATGATTGACCAGATGGTCAGATGTTTTTGTTAGATCAGGACTAACTAATTCTTCTTCATCTTGGAAAGACATCTGGAAATGTGAAGGCTCTAGTACATTTGTGCAGTTAGTGTCAAGCTGTATAGCAGAGGAGACGCTGACTATTATGGTATCACTATGTTCTAAAGGGCGTTGATCTTCAGGAGAAAGGTCTTCAAACTTGTACATTTGCTTGAATTCAGGACTTTCATCACTGGATTCTGGCAGAGGTAGATCAAGTGGCTCCGGTCTGAACGTAACTTTCATCTCCTCTAGATCGGATACGAGCTGGTCGAGCTCAGGGGACTCAGACACTTGTGGTGTTGGAAATGATGTTGGGGATGTAGGGATTTCATCATCTGAACTAGCTTGACCTGTTTGACAGCCTGCATCTGGGGTCACTGAACTTGGGTTAGCTGAGCCAGAATCTTCATTGTGTTCAGGGAATGACAGTTTTTCATCTTTTTCCTGTGGTGGAATATTGTGAATGAATGTGAATTCAGATAGAGTTTGACTTAAGTTAAACGTATTTGTAGTTGGGAATTCTAGTTTTACTATGGACAGTGTGTTTGAGGTTTTTGCTAAGGATGGAGTCTCAGATGGAAGGACCTGACTCAGCCCTAAACCAACATTTGTTTGTTTTGAAGATTCTGAAAAAACTGTCTTGGAAGATGTTGTTGATACCTGCAAGAAATGATATAATGGAGTGGTAAAAGTATAAATAAAAATGATTTGTGAGTTCTTTGGATAAAAGGTGGAATCAAGTGAGGCATACATCTTTCAAGCACAGGGTTTTTAGTTTTCTTTTTTACATCTGCGTCTCAAATAAGGAAATTCACTTGTATTTAAGTCATTGCAGCACTTCAGTCAGTCTATATAAGTGTCATGATCGGGCCCACTTCCTGTTCTAGACTTTTGCTCTGTAGCCCTTTCCGTCCACTTCCTGTTCCCTGCTTATGTCACCCAGCTTTACCATTGATAACCACTCCTATTAGTTACACGTGTTCCCCTGGCTATTTAAACCCAGCTCTGGCCACAGTTCCTTGCCAGATTGTCTGCTTTCCCACCGCGACTTTCCATCTTGCATCATCTATTATTCGTACCACGCTACGTTCATCAACCTAACTCTGCCTGCCACTCAGGTTTTGTGAGTAACCGCTTCCTATTGACTCCCTGTTTCTAAGGATTATAAGTACTGTTATCAGCCCATGAGGAATCAAGATTATCACAAGCCCTTGTAACCACATGTTTATAAGGAGAATATTTACCATGTCATGCCAACGCTTTGATCATGACATGTTCACGTTTTTACCAAGCTATGTAATTATCTGACTGTTACTCTAATGCGGAACTCAGATGAGTATCCATCATGTGTTCAAGTTACCTGTATCAAGGACTTCACTAGTGAATATACACTGAAAGAATTCTGTTACCAATGTTAAGAACCAAGTTTATGACGCATAAGAGAATTATGGAATCTAGAGCCATGAGACTATTGCACCACGGCACTTGATCAGTAATGGGATTTTGAAGTTTTTTTCACTATCAGGGATTGGAGATTCACCACGGCTACGTTTCACGCACTCATTAGCAGGCCTGCTTCTGTTTTGGATCCAGAGCTTACTCAGTTACTCATCCTCGCTACATCTAGATATATATCTAGATAGATGCGATATATATACTCTGCCAGGACCATACTCCACTCTTCCCCATAAGGACCTTGCTCGTATCCCCACTCACTCTAGTAAGTCTTGTTTCATGTTTTGACTCCACATCTCACTAGTCATTGCCGTTACTCATCTGCATGTCCTCTCTGATAAACTGGAGTTCAGAACTACCTACCTAGCGAGTTGGAGGACTTGTATCTCCATCCTTCTTTGCCAACCATATCATTTCATAATTAAACTGTATTTAAATTGAGCGATTGTGTCGAGCGCATTTATTGGGTCCAACTCTATGACTAGTTTTGTTACAATAAGATACTATATCATATACACTGACTAAAGTGCTTTGAAATGAATTTTTAGTTTGTATTTTAATAGAATGTTTGGATATATCACATTGAGAACATCACTGACAATACAGTATCACTTTAAAATAACAAAAGGGGCAGAAATGAATCTGATTAAAAATAAGAGTTGGGTGTGATTTGAAATTAGCATGATTGACACTAATTTCAAGTAACTGGTTGCTTCGCTATCTTAACATAAAGACAGGAAACACTGCACCAGTTAACAGTATTTGCCACAGAGAAACATAACTATCTATTCTACTGTAAATATAAACACATTTTGAAAATACAACCATCACGAGTGGTGCTGTGTCCACATACAGTATTTGAAAATATTTAAGACCATTTCCAGGTATGGTCATCACTGCAATTTTGCCATCACATTCAATTTTTCAACTGAACTAAATTCCATCCAAAACGTTGCCACTGGTTTACTTGTGTAAGGAAATTCATACGCCAATGAATTACAACATCTCTGTGATATGATTTTATGTTTGTTAAAAACAATAATCTGCCTTACAAATAGGAAGGAAAATATACCAGACAGTATATGCTTTTAGCTGTGGCAAGTACATTGCTCTGTTTGAACTTTTCAGCCGGTAAGTGAATTGCGCTATGCAACTACAATGGATTGCAATCTTTGAAAAAAAAAAAACTGAAATGCATCACACTTAAGCTGGATACAATTAAGTTAGATGATTGTCCTTATGCAAAAAGTATTTAAATCAGTTAGTGTCAAGGTATCACTAGGTTAAATCTTTATCTATATTATTATCAGAACAAGACGCTCATATCACTTAGACAAAGCTACTATAGTTCCACTAAAAGATTATTTACTGCACGCTCTTATGCAACCATGATACAGCAAGACAGTAAAGCCCCTGTGTCTTATTAGTGAAAGCATGTTTTTGTTGTCCAGGTAAGATACCTCACAGAAAAGGCTAGTCATTTGAGTCCTGTCTCAAAATTCCAGTTGGTGACATTCGACTTTTACTATGAGATCAACTGCTGCAGAGTGGGGAATGAGGAATCTTGCAGTGGTTTTGTCTGGTAGAAAATCTTTTAAGATGAGATTTGTCAAAATAGTTTGGCCCTGGCTTTTCAGAGGAATACTACACGATTCTAGTTAAACATGATTCTGCATAGTTTTTTTTTGTTGTGACATGGAAGAGTAACACTAACTGCTTTGTGATGGAGACAGTTTGACGTGATACGAGGTTTCTGTCAAAATCATGTCCAAAGTAATCTGAATGGTGACCCCAAAAAACTTTGCAGTGTGTTACAACAAAGTTGTATCTTATAAAACATTCTAAGTCAAAGTTTCTTTAAACAACAACAACCTTACAAGACTTGGATTACATTTACAAAAAACTTGGGTGGCAAGATAAACAACGGCAAATATTTCCACTTCCAATGTCCTGTTAGTGTGTTATTTAGAAACCTCAGTCTTGCATCATTTATCTCTTTTAGCTCTTGGCAACAAGTAAAAGCCAGTCTTACATTTACTCTTGCCTAGTATCTTACACTCTCTTGCACTCTTTTTCTCATTCTCCCTTCATCAAACATCACTTTAGTGCTGCATCTGCATATTTAAGCACGCTAAGAATACCTAGAAATAAATTACAAGAAAACCAAAATATGTGATGTGAAGTGCTACACAGTTTTCACAAGAGGTCTACAGGATAAAACTTCAAAGTTCTATAGTCTGTTATTTAAAAATCCAGGTACGCTGTGGATATGGCAGAGAGGCCAGTCTAACTTATCTGGTCTGTTTCTGTCAAATAATTAAAATAATAGGAGAAACACTTCAATACGCAGAGGTGATACTGGTTTATTTTCAGATTCATGTAAACTGATCTTATTCTGGCATATGAGGTGAGGTGACTAAGAGCACTGCTAAACAATTGCCATACATACTAAAATCAGGTGAAAAATGGAATCATTAGACATTCCTCTTTTGTCTTTCCAAAAGTGTTTTTAAGTCATAAATCTTAATTTAGTTGTCCTAACATTTAATTTGATTTGCTTTAATGTTGTATTCAAGTAACATATAGTTTAATAAAACTATATATACGTTAGTGTGTTTTCTAAACTTTTGGGAACTTTATCGTGCTTGATAATGATTTATTATATTTGGAAAAATTAATTTACATTTACGCCTCTCTACCAGCTTGAAAACCACTGGTTTACATGATTGTATTTGTCTGAATATGTGACATGTTTCAATAGATTGTCTTTAATGTTTTTGATCTGAGCAAAACTTTTGGAGTCCTTTATCTTCAGATGTTTTTTGTTAAATATTTATAATTTTTTTTATATGACTGATCTGGAAAGGATATGTTTTCATAGACTGTGGTTTCAAATGAGAAAGGAAGTAATACAGAAAAGATTGACTCATTTCCTCCTCTGCAGTACCTGTCTATTGAGCCACAAGCCATAGTTTAAACTGCACTACTGTTGTCTCGGTTCACTGCAAACCTGTCCTCATTTTGCATGGTTTCACCAACCTGTATGTAGCTGTACCAGTATTGAGTTCAATTGACTGGACATGATCGTTATTATCGATGATGAGCATGTGTTCTGTAGTGTACAACCAGGGTGTTTCGTTAGGAAGGACTGCTGTAGTCATCCATGATATGGCATTGAACGCCACTTTAGAAAGACCTGACAAAAGGAACGTCAACAGAACTCCAGCAACCTTACTGGCCATTTACTTTAGGGTCATGAAGCTGAAATGCTTGGATCCCCAGTGGTGCTTCGTTTAAAGTGAGAAACGTACTTACTTGCTCATCAGAGTTGTCATAACATGTAGGTTCCTGTGCAATTACATCCTCTGAGGTCCACAGGTTAGGGTTCAGTTCACTGCAACACAAAAAAAAGGCTTCATCACTAAATCTGAATTAACATATGTCAAACATTCTGGGAAACATTAACCTTGAGAAAAGCAGCAGTTTTATTCTCCACCTTTTATGCTGTAATGCTGCGTGCTGTGTGACATGGGTCTCAATTCAATCTTAACAAATTATGTAAAAGCACATTAAAATATTGAGACATGCTGCAATTTCAGAAATACTTTAAAATTATGAATTTACTGTGGAATTTCAAGGTCCTCCAAAAGGTCTCCATGCATGCTCTCTGAATGGGTATGTCCAACAGGCTCTGCCCACGAAGGAATATCCAGTAGGGAAGCAACAGAGAGGTCCTCTTCAGAAACAGCAGGAGGTGGTCTGCGGTCTGTCTCCACTTTTCTAACAACTCTGGGGCTGTCTGCATCTTCTTGCACTGAAGATAAGGCGACTGACACTGATAAAAATACACACCATGAATGAACGTGCAAGCACGCACAAAAAAAGGCTGATATTACACAGAGCCTTCACAGTACCTTCACTGTGATCCAGTGTCTTCTCTATCTCTGCATAAGTTCTAGATGTCTGTTCTTGAACTGACTTGTTCATCTGGGTTTCAATAAGATGAACGATGTCCATACGATTGATCTTGGTTAATCTCTTAATCAGACAGTCCTCTGTGGAAGGATTTTTCAACCATTAGTAGACTCCACAAAAGCACTCAGACAACAAAACATATTATGTTACAATTAAAAATGTATGATTATATGTATGATACTTAATACACAAATCAATGGATAGATATAAAACCAAACAGTGAACCAGACTGAAATCTCAATTGAAATCTGCCGGATCAAAAAGGCATGTACCTGTAGCATGTTTTCCTTCCCTCTCAACCCAATGCTGCAACAAGGCATGGCTCTGTTCTTGGAGAGAATTTGGATTCTCTTTTCTCACTAACTGGATATCATCCTCGCTGAATTCAAGTTCTCTTGCTAGTTCTGGTAGGATGGATAATAAAATAAGGGATGAACAAGTATTCTCTCTAAACTGCACTCAATAAAATACTAAATATATAAAATATATAATGTTTAACAAAAATGAACGTATTACTTAACAGCTTACCAGTCCAGCTGAAGCCAAGAAGATCTGCAATGATAGTTAATGTTTCCTCTTTCCTGTCAGCATCATCTTGCCAATCCACTACACATGCCGCCAAAACCAAACATTAAATTTAAATACCACACCCATGAGATAAAGGTATAAGACATATGACCCCACATCCCAAAAGGTTGGGACACTGTAAAATGTAAATAAAACACAATGCAATCATCTGAAAATCTTAAGTCTTAAAATTGTAACATTTATACTGTAACTGATAAAAACATTTATCAAAAAAAAAAAACACAACTCCATTTAATGTTAGTTTCCAGCTTTGTCACATGTGTATCTCTTAACCTTTAATATGATGCACAATTGCTGATGAAATCCCCAAATTGTTTGTCAATTTAACCTGGAAAAAAATCTTTAACTTCCTGAACTATTTGCCCGTGCCCTTCACATAGTAGTGAACTGCATCCTGTCCTTACTTCTAAAAGATTCAGCTTCTCTGGGAAGCTGTTTTTAGGCTCAAGTAAAATCATTATACTGTTTAAAGATCAATGGCTTTCGATTGTCCCTTCAGGGGTTGCCACATCGTTTTTATGGCGGATGCCCTTCTTGCCGCAACCCTCTCATTTTTATCTGGGCTCAGGACCGGCACCAAGGTGGCCTTCCTAACCTAATGCTCTACCATTGAGTCACCAGGACCCCCTACAATCATTAAACTGTTAGCTGTTGCCAAATACATATGAGTAGTTGAGAGATGTTCCACCAGGTGGCTCTACAACAACTTCACTAGTTTTTGTCTTTTCAATTGAATTACATATACAATACATTATACAGTAACCAAATGAATATGGGGTAAAAGCATTTCACTCAGTTTTTATTTACAGTTTACACCATGTCACAACCTTTTTGGCAATAGACCTATAGTATTCTTTAAAGAAAAATTTCTTTAGATTGCAGGTACCAGTCATCATTGCAAATATACTTTCCTTAATATTCTATGTTATGGGCTGTAATACTCTGAAATAAACCATGGATCTGTAATGTTGACATGAATGATAGCATGAAAATTGGATATATTACAATGAAGAGGAGGTTAATGTTTACAGACTATTTGGTCATAATTCTTGCACCGAGTTTTTAGTTATCAGCGTAAGCAATGGGATTCATCTGCTAATTAACCTATTTGCGTGCTAATATTAGTAATGCTGTATTAGTACTAAAGTTATTATTACTAACAGAGTTGTGAAAGTCTGCATCATAACTGTTAAAGCTGGTACTTCCTTAAGTTACATGGCCTTCAATCTTGAGAGATTGCATATACATAAACACAGATGACACTTACCAACATACGTACATAACAGACACACACACACACACACACACACACACACAAATATAGACAAAATAGAGACCAGAAAACACAATGGAATAAGACAATTCACTCCACATAAAAAAACTAAAGCAAATGGTGACATGTTCATAGGAAGCACAAAAGGGGTCTTGCTGCTGCGGAGAAGAGATAGGAAAGCAAATGCCCATGTAAGTCTGGCCATACCTGGCGTACATTCTGGAGTTTGGTCGGTGATTCTCTGCATCTGAGTTTCCAGTGTGTCATCCCATGCAGGCCTCGATTCAAATACATCCACTGTCCCAGAAGATGGCTGCACAACTGGCAACGGAACATCAGAATCTGAACTGTGTGTAGCTGGAATGTCATATGTGAAGATAACAGAATCTGGACTCATGTGACTAGAGCTGCTTATATCTTCAGTATCCAAAGATGACCCAGCTGATGTTTCTGTAGTGTTAGAGAGTTGGATTTTATTACTTGGGGAAGAGCTGGGGGAGACTTCATGTGTAACAGGTTTTTGTTGTGTCATCGCAGGAAATTTGAAATGGCAAATGCTGGATTTATTGGTGGATTGGCTACTATCAGAGTACCTCCTGCTATTGTTATTTAACACTTCGCTTGTGCTGCTATCGGCCTCAGATCTAGTCTTACGGTCCAAAGTAGAGCTCTTTTTTGCCTGTTCTTGAACCTGACCAAGCTCAGGTTTCTGAGAGTCTTTCATAGGCTTTTCCGAAGGTGGGGATGAATTCTTGGTGTCTGTTGACATGCCAACCGGTGCAGCTGAAAAGGACATCTCTATGACAGAGCACTGGTCTTCTTGATCTTCCTCCTCATCATCATCATCATCAGGAGATGAGTCTGAGGAATGGTGGCTCTTCTTTAAGTACATTGAATGGCCAGCTGTGGAAGTGTCTGATTGTAGGTCAGCTATAGTAGAGTTAAGATAGTCTAGACCAAGACTTTCAAGGCTTTCAACCGCCCCTTGAACACTAGTTAGTCTGTGTGAAGCACCAGGGGATTCAAGCTGACTCTTTGAAAAGCTGCCAACATCATCTTCAGAAAGTGGCTCTTTGTGCTCTGACTTGTCACTTGATGATTTGATGAGAGTTTTGAATTTGGGAGTAGGAACTTTATCATTGACACCTTCAGTTGAAGATGATTTTGGGGTCTCATGAGGGGTTCTGTCACAATCACTATTTTGTGATTTAAAAGACTTTGTTTCTTCTCCAGTGTCCTCTAACACAACTTCATCAACAAGTTGCTCTCCTATATGAAAAAATGCATATTCTTCCCCTCCTTCAAAGCTTCTTCTTGTCATGTCAATGGCTCCACCTCTGGTCATTTCAAATAGCTTCCCCTCTTGAAATTGAAATGGATCAGTTCTCTCATTGCCTGGAGTTTGAAGAGGTTTTTTATCTGGTGTTTTTCTTTCCTCTAAAGGGCAAAGACTAATCTGTTCCTCAGTCTTAACCTGTGCATCGAAAGTTACATCATTCCTATCTTCACACCTTGGGATTACATCTAGTTCTTTACCACACACCATAGTTTGAGGTCTACAGAAAGGCCCTGAATCAGTCACTGGTGAGACAACTTCTAGGTCATCAACAATATGGTGTTCACCTTTCACGTAGCTGGAAAAATGTGTGTCAGAGACTATAGAATAATCAACAGCATCTTTGTCTTTGTGTATTTGATTTCCTCCTTCTGCTAACATGGGCCTAGCTTCATCGCTTTTTGGTTCAGGTTCCTCTCCATGAGCTGCAGTTAAACACAATGAACCATCAACTGACTGAGTAGTTTTTAGTTGTGTCTGAATTTCTACTGGGTTCAAACTAAAATCTGTAGTCTCGCCAAGTGTATGAGTGTCATCCATCGTACATTTTTCATTAACTTTATGGAGTCTATCTTGTGAGGGAGACTGTATTCCAACGTTTATATCTAATTCATAATCTTCTGTCTCCAATAGTACGGGAGCATCTAAAGGTTTGTCTTTCTTCATCTGAGCCTCTTGTTCCATCTCCCCAAATGTTTTGACCTTTGCAGCAATTTTGAACATTTCCTCCTCTGGACTGAATTGTTTATTACTGGTATCACCATTGCTATCGTCTGCATCAAGAGAGTCCTGCCTTATCAGTGTGTGAGGTTTCTCACCATCATGTATTTTGGGGTCAGTGCATATGTTGCCATCACTTAATGTCTTTGCAGAGTGGGAAAATTTGTCCTCCTTAATCTTACTTCTTATTTGTAAGATCTCACTGTTGTCTACTTCTTCTGCATGCTCACTTCCATCCCTGTAAATGTTTTTGTCATAGGCTAAACAGGCTTTGAGCTGGGAAGCATAATCCTCATACACAGCTGCCTTAGCTGGCATCTTAAGTACTAACTCTTGAGAATTAGTCGGACTTCCTTCAAGGGAGTCTGGACAGGGGGACTCTTTGGTAGGGCTTGACTCAATTGAATCAGGGGATTTCTTCGAAGAGCAATCCTCCATGAGAGGGCTTGCCTCTAGTGAATCTTCATCACATGCCTCTTCAGCTAGATCATCAAAATCCACAGTGTTTAGGTTTTCTAAATCAGCTGGTCGTTGTGTGTATAAGCTACTTGGTAGTTGAAGAATTTTGTGTGTGCTTTGAGCAGCAGCAACTACATCAACATTTTTGGAGTCATCATTTGTTACATCTGACCTTGTAATGTCACCTTCCTCAGATATGAAACTCTTAGGACCTTTATCTTTATGGGAACATATCTGCCACCCACTTTCCACAACCTCTTTTTTATTAAAATCTGAATTTGTAGCTTCTGTTGAAATCATCTCAAATTCAGGGGAAACTACAGGAGATTCTTTTTTAGCACCTTTTGTTACTGTGACTTGTTTGTAGCTCTCGTGGACTAACTTGTCTTCAGACTGGCAATGTATCCCCATTGGCTTTTCTTTTACATATTGATCTAACTCACTACTAAGTAGTGACACCATGCCTGACATATCCTTCTCAGTTGTAGACTGTTGATGATGTGTTTTTCTCTCAATGCAAACTTCATTAAATGGTGACTCCAATATAGAACTTGGGGTCTGTTCTCTGACTTGAACCACATCTGTCTGTATTTCATCATGTGTTTCTCCATCTGTAATATCCTCCACATTTTTACCTGTCATTATAATTTCTTTGCAGCTTTCATTGATCACATCCTCTTCTGGATGGCATTGTATTTCCACTGGCTTTTCCTTGAGATACTGATCTAAGTCGCTACTGAGCAGTGACAACATGCCTGACATGTCCTTCTCAGTTGTAGACTGTTGGTGATGTGTCTTTCTCTCAAGGCGAACTTCGAGGAACTGTGACTCCATTACAGGGCTTTGGGTAATTTCTCTGACTTCAACCACATCTGTTTGTATCTGTTCATCTGTTTCTCCATCTGTAATATTCTTTATATTAGTACTTGTAAGTATAATTTGTTTGCAGCTCTCGTTGATCACATCCTCTTCTGGATGGTATTGTATTTCCACTGGCTTTTCCTTGAGATACTGATCTAAGTCGCTACTGAGCAGTGACAACATGCCTGACATGTCCTTCTCAGTTGTAGACTGTTGGTGATGTGTCTTTCTCTCAAGGCGAACTTCGAGGAACTGTGACTCCATTACAGGGCTTTGGGTAATTTCTCTGACTTCAACCACATCTGTTTGTATCTGTTCATCTGTTTCTCCATCTGTAATATTCTTTATATTAGTACTTGTAAGTATAATTTGTTTGCAGCTCTCGTTGATCACATCCTCTTCTGGATGGTATTGTATTCCCACTGGTTTTTCCTTGAGATACTGATCTAAGTCACTACTGAGCATTGACAACATGCCTGACATGTCCTTCTCAGTTGTAGACTGTTGGTGATGTGTCTTTTTCTCAATGCACACTTCCTGGAATGGTGCCTCCATTACAGATGTTGGTGTCAGTTCTTTGATTTCAAACACATCTGTGTGCATCTGTTCATGCTTTTCTTCATCTGTCATATCCTCCAAATTTGTACATCTCAGTATAATTTGTTTGCAGCTCTCATGGCTTAGATCATCTTTGAGGTGGCATTGTATTGCCATTGGCTTTTCCTTGAGATGTTTATCTAAGTCACTACTGAGCAGTGACAACATGCCTGACATATCCTTTTTATTTGTAGACTGTTGATCGTGTGTCTGTCTCTCTATGCGAACTTCATGGAACTGTGACTCCAATACAGGGCTTGAGGTAATTTCTCTGACTTCAACCACATCTGTTTGTTTCTGTTCATCTGTTTCTCCATCTGTAATATTCTCTATATTAGTACTTGTAAGTATAATTTGTTTGCAGCTCTCGTCGATCACATCCTCTTCTGGGTGGCACTGTATTTCCACTGGTTTTTCCTTGAGATACTGATCTAAGTCACTACTGAGCAGTGACAACATGCCTGACATGTCCTTCTCAGTTGTAGATTGTTGGTGATGTGTCTTTTGCTCAAGGAGAACTTCGTGGAACTGTGACTCACATACAGGGCTTGGGGTAATTTCTCTGACTTCAACCACATCTGTTTGTATCTGTTCATCTGTTTCTCCATCTGTAATATGCTCCACATTTTTACCTGTCAGTATAATTTTTTTGCAGCTCTCATGGTTTATATCCTCTTCTGGGTGGTATTGTATTTCCACTGGCTTTTCCTTGAGATGCTCATCTAAATCACCACTAAGCAGTGACAACATGCCTGACATATCTGTCTTAGTTGTAGACTGTTGGTGATGTGTCTTTTTCTCAATGCACACTTCCTGGAATGGTGCCTCCATTACAGATGTTGGTGTCAGTTCTTCAATTTCAAACACATCTGTGTGTATCTGTTCATGTGTTTCTTCATCTGTAATATCCTCCACATTTCTACTTCTCAGTATAATTTGTTTGCAGCTCTCATGGCTTAGATCATCTTCGGGTTGGCATTGTATTACCATTGGCTTTTCCTTGAGATGCTCATCTAAGTCACCACAAAGCATTGACAACATGCCTGACATATCCTTCTCAGTTGTAGACTGTTGATCGTGTGTCTGTCTCTCTATGCGAACTTCGTGTAAACGTGTCTCCAAAACAGAGCTTGGTGCAAGTTCTTCGACCTCAGCCTCATCCATATGTATCTGTTCATGTGACCAGCCATGTGACTTAGCTGCTGTTTGTGGTTTGTCATATTTGGTAATCATTTTTTCCTGCATAATGTCCTCCTCTGGAGACCAACTTTGTATCGATCTTGGGTGACTACCCACAGATCTAACCTCTGGATGCTGATCTAAGTCATCACTCATGACTGACAACATCCCTGATGAAACTGTTACTCCTTTAGATGCATCAGGTTCTTCAGATTCTCTCAGAAGTTCTTCATTTTCATTTCCCCTTGTATTCATAATTGAACGTGTTTCCACTGATATATAATTGGTTTCTTTTGTAGCTTCACCTTCATTTTCATCACTGACCGATGTGATAATATTTTTATCTCGGTCCTTCGCTAAAATAATTTGTTCAGATTTCTGCTGAACAATGTCCTCATTTGGAGATTGTTGGTGATGCGTGTTTTTCTCGATGTGTACTTCACGAAATGCTGTCTCTAGTACAGAATTTGGCGTCAGTTCCTTTACTTCAAACACATCTGTCTGTACATGTTCATGTGTCTCTATGTCTGTCATATCCTCAACAATATCATCTGTCCGTATAATTTCTTTGCAGCTCTTATAGCTTAGATCCTCTTCTGGATGGCACTGTATTTCCACTGGTTTTTCCTTGAGATACTGATCTAAGTCACTACTGAGCAGTGACAACATGCCGGACATGTCCTTCTCAGTTGTAGACTGCTGGTGATGTGTCTTTTGCTCAAGGAGAACTTCGTGGAACTGTGACTCACATACAGGGCTTTGGGTAATTTCTCTGACTTCCACCACATCTGTTTGTATCTGTTCATCTATTTCTCCATCTGTAATATCCTCCACACGTTTACCTGTCAGTATAATTTGTTTGCAGGTCTCATGGCTTATATCCTCTTCTGGGTGGTATTGCATTTCCACTGGCTTTTCCTTGAGATGCTCATCTAAGTCACCACTAAGCAGTGACAACATGCCTGACACATCCTTCTCAGTTGTAGACTGTTGATCGTGTGTCTGTCTCTCTATGCGAACTTCGTGTAAACGTGTCTCCAAAACAGAGCTTGATGCAAGTTCTTTGACCTCAGCCTCATCCATATGTATCTGGTCATGTGACCAGCCATGGGACTTAGCTGCTGCTTGTGGTTTGTCATATTTGGTAATCATTTTTTCCTGCATAATGTCCTCCTCTGGAGACCAACTTTGTATCGGCCGTTGCTGATTTGCCACAGATCTAGCCTGCTGATGCTCATCCAAGTGATCTCTCATGACTGACAACATCCCTGATGAAACTGTTACTCCTTTGGACACATCAGGTTCTTTAGATTCACTCAAAAATTCTTCATCTCCCCTTGTATCCATAATTGAATGTGTTTCCACTGACACATAATTTGGTTCTTGTGTTGCTTCACCTTCATTTTCATCAATGCACAATGTGATAATGTCTTTATCTTTGTCCTTTGCCAAAATAATTTGTTCAACTTTCTCCTGAACAATATCCTCTTCTGGAGACTGAACTACCATAAGCCTAGTTTGGAGATACTTATCCAAGTCACTGTTTAGCAAGGACACCATCCCTGAAATATCTTTCACTGCTATGGATGTACAGCTAGATGCTTTGCTCTCACTGTGGACGTCTTGAAGTAGTGACTCCTGAATTCTGAACCCTGTTACTTTAGTACTGTCTTGTGCAAAGAATGTTCTTTGATCACTTGGTATGTTTTCTTTGCTTGTTTCGTAAGTATTCTCTTCCTGTGAAATTATAACCTTAAAGTTCTGTCCTTCTCCTCTAGAAGGGCAAGTAAGCATTTCATTGGTCATTTGATGGGTCAGTGTGTGTTCTTCATAATTTCTACTCTCTCCAGAGCTGGAATGTGGGGTTTTAATATCAACACTAGTGTCTGATGATTCAGCCATACCTTTAGACTTGGGACTCTCGAGACATAGATCATCTTTTACCTGACTAACACAGACATCTTTCACAGTGTAAGTTTTAATGCAAGGACTGTTGATGGATGCTGGAATTGTATCAGAATCATCTGCCAAGTTGTCCTCGTCATTCTTTTCTAACCAATAGTTCACGTCTGCAACTGGCGATGTCTGTTTGAACAGCTGGTACTCAGGACTTTCTTCCAGCTCGGCTTTTATGTCAGCACTGAAGTCCTCAGAAGGTCTGCGATCAGGACTGATCTGTAAGTCTTCTGATAAACTCCTACTAGTGCTAATCACTGGTTCATCTAACTGCATGCTAGTGAAGTTCATGTGTTTCTTCTTGCTCCAAAGGCTACCACTTCTATTGTTTGTCTGAATTGTATCAGTTGTATCAATTGTTTCTCCAAAACAAAAAAAATCCCTAGAGTTATCACTCTTTGAGCTTTCTGTTTCTGCCTCTAAATCCAATGGTCCAAATGCATTGACATCACCCTGTTGATGGAAATCTGGATGATTCTGTACATTGGTTTGCAACTTTGAGTCCTGTGTGGGACTATATTCATTCCTCTGTATCTCCTCAGGATCTATTGATTCAGACATTAATGTTGAAATACCAGTAGCATGCACTGCTTGGGATTCAAACAGCCCAGCTTTAATTTTCAAAAGGTCCTGTCCAGGCTGAAATGCTTTCATCAGCTCCTTCACAGACATAGTCTCTTTCTGTGAAAACTCTGGTGACTCTCTCTGTTGACCTACACTTCCATCATCACACTGAACAGTATCAGCAAATTTCACTGTCTTTGCAAAACGAGCACCATTAATAATTAGCTGTGATTGCTCAGAGTTATCTTTGATTAAATGTACTGTCTGATTCTTTAAGTCTTTTTTGTCACATTTTATGGCATCACTCTGTTCTTGGAAAATTCTGAGGCTATAAGTTTGATTTTGTGATTTAGGCTCCTGCGTATGACTTTGCTCAGGTGTCTGTATCTTTTCAGAAATAGCTGATTCAGTTAAAATACAAGATGAAGCTTTGTTTTCAAAAATGCCTGTTTTTGTTTTTGATGGATCTTGATCACTCTGGAATGTTTTCAACAACTCTTTCACTGACAGAGTTTCCTTCTCTGTCAATTCTGACACCTCTCTCTGTGGGCTAACCCTTCCATCATCATATTGGGCTGTATCAACACATTTTATTGTTTTTCCCATATAAGCACGATCTGACATAATCTGTGATTCCTCAGAGTTTTCTTTGATGAAACTTACTAGTTGATTCTCTAGGTCTGTTCTCTCACATTTCTTGACATCACTCTGTTGGTGGGAAGATGTGAGATTCTGACTTTGAATTTGGGATTTGGGCCCCTGTGTATGACTTTTTTCATCTTCAGCCTGTGATACCAATGTTGAAATATGAGAAGCCATGGCTTTGTGTTCAAGAACCCCTGTTTTAGTATTTGAAGGATCTTGCTCAAACTGGAATGTTTTCATCAGCTCCTTCACAGACATAGTCTCCTTCTCTGATGACACTGGTGTGTCTCTCTGTAGGTTAACATTTTCATCATGACATTGAACTGTGTCAGCAATTTTCACTGTCTTTAAGGTACTTTCAGATACTGAACCATCTTCCATTGAGTCTGTCTTGTCACTTGTCATCACATTACTCTGTTGGTGAAGAGTTATGACACTTGGGAGAGTTTTACTTTGAGATCCCTGTGCAGGACTTTGTTCAGGTGTCTGCCTCTCTTTAGAATCTGTTGATTCAGTTATTGATGTCGAAGTATAAGAAGAACCCATAGCTTTGTGTTCAAAAAGACCAGATTTACTTTTTGAAGGGTCCTGTCCAATCTGAAATGCTTTCATTAGTTCCTTAACAGACATTGTCTCTTCTAATCTTTCTGTTTGAGATCGGGGGGATTTAGGGGACTTGGGAACTCTGGGAAGTTCTGGCATGTCTGCCTCCATATCCTTCATGATGACAGAAGATTGTGGCTCATGTTCAACAGTTTTTCTTTGAACCTCCTCTTTTTCAACTTTCTTCTCTAAAGCTTTAACTCGGTCTTTTATGGATCCTATAGGAGTTTCAACCACTGGAGGAGAAGCTGGTGGATCCATAACTGGGGTGGATACAAGGCCACTCTCCCTAAGAATGACATCGCCATCTAAAGACTCCTGAGAGCTCATCCTTTCAAGCTCTCCCTCAGAACTGCTGCATCCAGAACGCTCTCTTTCTCTAAGTTTCTTCCTAATAGGCTTCTTGATGTCTGGGGGACGTCGACTGCCATCACGCTTTGCAACAACCTTTTCAAACCTTTCTTGGACAAGGTCTTCTTTAGAACCACTCATAACTAGAGGTCTCTGTTCTATGTAATCTTCCATGTCCATATTGGGGTGTGAGATAATCCCTGTCATATCTTTGATCTTTGGAGGAGATCTACTTGAAGTTGTCTTCTCATTGCAAATCTCCTGTTCTTCAATGTGGGAAGACCTCATTTTAGATTTGGTCTCATAGGGTGAGGCCCATTTCTCTTTTTTTGCTTCACCTCTTTGTTCTCCTTCTCCACTGTCAATAATCCCATCTTTTTGATTCTCTCCAAAATCTTCCAGCCTGTCTTTGAACTTTTCCACAATGGCCAATTGCTCCTTTTGCTCCCACCCTCTAGCTTCAGCTCCCTCTTCATACATTTGCTCTGCAGTCAAAATGGTATACAATTTGACATCTGACATGTCTGAGAGAAGGTCCGGGCTTGCAAGGGTTGCAGGGTCAAGAGGTTGGTTAGTTCTTAAAGAGAATGTCTCAGTTGATTCAGATTCATCATCTTCATTTAAAAATGTTCACAACCAAAAAGGGTAAAGAACACAAGGGACAAATGAAGTGGGGAAGAGAGACATCAGAGAACTGTGATCAAGACAATGCCATCATAATCCATCTTCAGTTCATAGACTAAGGAGAAGACTGATGAGGCAAAGGGTAATGGAATCTTGAAAAAAAAGACCAAAAAGAAGATGATAAAGAGATCCAAAAGAGTTTGAAGGGAACAAGGGCAGCAACAGCATAAGCAAAGCCAGAAGGATGGGTAACTAAACATGAACAAGAATAATATTCTTCTACATTTTATATTCAAACATTTATATACAAACAGAATAAGAAGGGAAGATAAACATTTACATATGAAAAAAGATACATAAATGCAGAATAACAGACAAAGAAAACTTCTCAAGATTGTTGCTGACATACATAAGTCATGTCTGCCTGCATATAAAAGTTAAAAACAATAGTAGAGAGCACTTCAAATTGAAAAGAGGGATTTTAGTAAGATGGGTGTCAGGTTAATGTCAAGGAATGAGGTCACTACTGTTTTTTGTGTGTTATATTTTCTAATATTTTGTTTTTGTAAGAAATCTAAGTAACTTAGTTCCTTGTTACTTATTATTATACTATTACCTATATTTTTAAAAATTAAAATACTCAATTTAGATGTGTCCAACTTCTCTGGTATCATATATCTATATGAGGTAATGTTTATAAATGCATTAAATATACATTTACCCTATTTTGTGATTTTCTACCCTGTTCTCTCATGTACAAAGTGTGTTGTGATACTTTGTAATGGGATTAGATTAATAGTGCAACTCAATAAATGAATGAAAGCAACATAAGAAGGTTGGTAAATGAAAAATAAATCTGAACTTATAAATTCTTGATGAGAGTCAAGTCACATAAAGTTATAGTAAAAATATCAAAATAAAATAAAATAAGGCAACAATTCAACACACTTGCAAAAAACAAACAACAAAATGTTGTTTGGTAATAATTTATGTAAAGAACACATTTTTTAACATGTAACTGTCAAATATACACACAGACGAATAACACAAACACACATACATGAACACCTAAAATATGAAAGTAATTTTTAGTGGATATGAACAAAGAGTTTTTCACTCAACAAAGCAAAAATAAAATAATAAAATAAGGAAAGGATGAAGTCAGGGTTTGAAGTAAGGGGAATGCAGAGTAAATCAGCCATAGCATAGCTGCTAGTAACAAACATGTAAGTCTACACATTGTTAATGGGGCCAGATTAAAAGAGCAGTGTTAAACCAAATGGAATGTAAAATACAGAAAACAGTGTAGCTCTTGTAAAATTAATGTTTCTGCACTTTTTTTACAGTGTTTTTAGATCCAATTTAGACTAAGCTGTACAGTAACAATAACTAAATGTTATTTAAACAATTACAAACTGGTACCGTCAATAGCAACATTGACCATTGAAGATGTATATACAGTGTCTCAAATGCATGAATTTGTATCATGCTATCAACTAATTTGTTCTTAACAATTTCAAAGTCAAAACAGATAAAAAAAATCTATATACAATGATATAAATATCATATGGGTAAATAAATGGATTAGCTTACATTTCTTGTCACTCTTCTCACTCTGTATAAGGAAGATCAAAAATGCATATTAGCAACTTAATTATAATATTAATCTTTCTTCATTGTACTATTGCATGAATTAACTTTATTCACCTCGTCATCTGCATCTTGGTCTGAATCAGATTCCTAAAAAGAAAAATAAAAGAGAGGGGAAGGTAAGCAATGTAGATACTGTCATTAACAGTACAAACTAATGTATATTCATACTGACTTTTGAGTATGCTGGAAGCGTGATGTTAAGGTTGCAGATTGCATTGTGGTTAAGACTGCGATATGTCCGAGGTTCCTTCGTGAAGGACAGGCGACCGCATGGCTCTTGTGCTGTGTCTCTAATCTGTCCATGAATGAAACGACAATTAAACTCAATATTATAACATTTCTGAATTTGATTAAAAAAGTAGAAATTTCAAAAATTCTTTTTCAGTGTACAGTCATACTTTGATGAAAAGGGCCAGTCTGTTCTCTTTGAAGGCAAAGAAGCTGAACACATGGTGCTGTCCACTCTTGGTAAGAGGCACCAGGTTTCCAAAGCAGTCAACAAATATGGGTTTTCCCTCCAGCACCTGTGTGCAGACATAAAAGCTGTTTTCACATTCAAACAAACCATCAGGGTCTGTTTCCAAATATCAGGATTTTATGTACCTGAGCTGTTGATTATAGACAGCTGGCTGGCCAGGTCTGTCCCTTAGATTCTTTTTAGTAATCAATACTACTTTTCTTGTACTGCCATTATGCAATGTGACTACAGGCTAATACAACACTTCTCCTCCTATCACACCACACCTCAACATCCCGGCTCCGAGCTACTTCAGTGAAGTTTTCCTGCTGCTCCAGGGTTTTGTCCATCTTGTCATCCGTCATGCAGAAACAGCGTAGCCGGGCCTCAATGGGATCCAGTGTCTTGGCAAAAATGACAAACTTGGCCATGTATGGAACACAAATAATCTCTCTGTATAGCTGAGACGCAATACTAACAGACTCCTGGATCAGCCTGCAGTCGATAAGCCAGAACCTACGATAATAAAGATGTTTGATGATTGATTTTATCAGGTAGTTTCACAGTACGCTAGGGCCAGTAATTATAGTATAATGTTGATTCAACAAAATGGAAAAAAAAAAAAAAGAAAGATGCCAGATAAACCTTTGACTCCACATTTAATCTTGTAATAAGAATTACCTTGCTGACACATTTGTAGTGAAGGAAACACATTGGTTAACAAAGGTGAGAGGTGTGGAGCCAGTAATGTCCTCCCACTGGGCAGGAGTGGTTCCACCTGAAACACAAGCAGAATGTGTCACAGTGGGTCCAAAATAGTTTTTATTTCCAGTGGGGAAAAATAATAACTTCGATGAACGTAAGGCATTAAGCTGTGACATTTTCATTTAAACAGTGTTTACTGATTAAATGATTATTCCTCATCTTTACCTGTAATACTGCAAAGCAAACGTAAAGTGGGGGTCTCCCCACTGTATACTGCATTAGACCCATCGCTGTTGGAGGTCTTGGGAATAGGGATTGTCATGGTAATTGGTTTATGGAACTTCCTCCTTCTCGGCTCCAGTGTGACAATCGGGCTGAATGTAGCTTTGTTGCCAAGAATCTTTCGCACCATATCCACATCAATGGGCTGAGCCTAAAACAAGACACAAGTCAATTAAAGAACTTTTTTGAAGTTTATAATTCAACTGAGACATGTTTGAGCAAGGATTGCACTGCTTTTACCTGAAGCCCAACCCTAATTTTCTTGGTCAGGGCTCCTTCAGGGAAGACAGCCTGAACCTGGGGTACGATAGTGCTACTAAGGACCCCACCTTCTGGCCCAATCAAATGACTGTCTTGCTTTACCCGTGACACCACAGCAAAGTACTGTGGGAAGTCTCTAGTTATGATCCGACATATTCTTTTCTTCTCAAGCTCCTCGGGAGAATCCAGTTCTGTGAAGATCAAACATATTCAGTATAAATACTTGAGGAGGCATATTTAGAGACGTGGAGATTGCAGTTTCAAGTTGAAGTTTATGTATTTCAGTTTGTCCCGCTTTCATTACTTTCTGCTTGCCATTATTAACCCAGCAGTAGTCTAAATTGCAACTCTGTTCTGCCTCACTATTCTAATGTGGCCCGCATTGCGTCTTAAACTTCCTATATGCTTTTATACGCCAGTTGCATAAAAAGTAATTATAGACATTAAGGCCTGTCAACTGCTCTTGTTTGGCCACAGCCCAGTTAAGATCCCGTACTTTCATCCATGCCATTAAGTATCTGGTTAAGTTCCTCTTCAGTGAAGTCACAGTGATGCTCCCTCCAGCTTTCCCCTGTCTCACTTCTCAAGATCACCAACTCTCTCTCTGTGCCACGCAGAGCTGCAAAATGGGGAATCTCCACAATCACAGGCCTGAAATGTGAAGGCACAATTTTATTAAAACAACTAGTAACAGATTGACACAACTGAAACAATATGATGGTTGGGTTGATTTGCTGAATGTATTACCACAAAGAAATGATTTGGTCATTTTAGATGCACTTCATGCTCAGCAAAACAAATGTATTATTCAAAAGGGATCTTAAAAAATGTTTAAACAAAAGTATTGATTCCACATCAAGACCATAATCAAACTAGAACCAAAACTGGGTAAAGGCACTTGAGCAAAGTATGAAGATGTCAACAAGTAAAGAAAGTAAAATATATAAACAAACAAAAATAGGTAATATTAATAGGATTCCAGGGTGGTAGTGGACCCCCACCCGTGGTCCTACCCGAGGAACTTGGTTCCTGGAGGACCCAGCTGCAGGATGCGACTGACCAGACTCTCACCCTCATTCAGAGGGGGTGGAGCTGTGGGAAGGTGGAGCTTACTGATCCATAGGCAGCAGAGAGGGGGAGCGAAGAAATAAGTATGAACACACGACACAATTGTGTCAACACTCTGTCACAGACAAACACCAACACACACATGCTCTCTCTCTCTCTCAAACACACACACACACACACACACACACACACACACACACATACACACTTACCCCAGAAACTGAGCTCCGGTGGGTCCTACTTCTATAAGGCGACCAGCTAGCCCCTCACCCTCTACCATAGGGGGCATAGAGGCCAGACGGTGTCTCTTTACAAGCCTGCACGTCACTCGCGTTGGCGCAGAACATTTTCTTGGTGGTACGATGATTCGTAGGCCATTGTGACGGCAACCACGCATGGCCCCGCCCCTGGCATCTACCATGAAGCTGACAAGGAAGCTAAAAAGAAGGCCCAGCATTAGAGATACATCTGTTGTTAGAGGCTCAAATCTCTCACTATAAACCTCCATGCAGACAATGCAACAGAAGAGAAGAAGGAGGTACTTTTATGACATTTATATAGTAACAAGAACATGTCAGGAGATAATTCATTCCAGCCTAATCTAGTCCCTAATAAAATATCACATATATATAAATAATGATTTAGATATAATATTTGATAACTTCAAGAAAACAAGTGCTTACACTAATACTGATATTTTCTGTAAAACCTATGAAATGCTAACACATGAACTGAAATGTCTATAGATAAACTACAACACCAGTAAAAGAGCTTATCAGAGCATGGAGAGGAGTTATAATTGAAGTTGGCATTATTCAACTATCTTCTTATTGTCATCAAATCCCATTAAAAAACAAGTAGATACTATAGATTACCAAATTTTAAATATTATTTATGTAAACTTGTATTAACTTATGTCTCATTTATTTCCAGAATGAATAAACCTCACAGTGGTGTAAGACAACCACTAACCACTGTACCTAAGTACATTTTCATGTATCTATACTTTACTTTAGATTCAATTATGGCTAAATTGACTATTACTCCACTACATCTAAGAGCAAATAACTATACTTTTTACTCCACTACATTTCTAAATAAAGTTGCGTTACAATCCCATTCCTTTACATGTTTTATAATTTATCACGTTTTAATTTTTTTAAGAAAACAAATCACTAACGACACAGGAACCGCTTCACTAAAACAAGCTCAAGATCAAATAAGTCTTCGAAATAACTGACACTAAACCTATTTCAAAGACTTATTTGACAAATAATGTGCTCAAAGTGGGGCGGTATGCAGTAATTTTACTCTTTAGCGTGCCGTACTGAGTTTGGCCTGTCTACTGCATTCACTGCAAAGGAGCACACACAGCTAAAGGGAAAACCCCGATTAATGGTCTATTTTTAGACCTACAGCTACCTAAGTCATTGTAAAATGTGGCTTTGAATAGGGTTAATTGATTCTGGTGTCAAATTCGCTCTGCCATGTTAAAGTCTTCATCCACTTCATCCACCAAATGCTGTTTCTTTAGGTGACATTTGGTTTCAATGGGCTGAAAAAATCCACTGTAGTTTATTATGTGTCAGACCCATCAGTCAGAGTCATCGTTGATACATTCGTTGACATTTTAATTAATGCATGAACGTTTTCTCAGATTTAAACTATATAATTGTGACCATTATTAAAAGACATTAGTCTTCAGAAAGAACAAATGGCCTAGAAAGTACTGGAATATGTACTACCACATTACTGCTTAAAATTGACTTGTGATTTGTTGACAACAAGAAAAATATAGAATATTACCATGCCATGCATGTTCCTTAGGGGCTATTAAATCCAGGCCCAACTGTTATAAGCACCTGACTGTCTTACACTAAAACACTAAAAACCATTCTCAAGATACAGATAGAAAAATATAAATATCATATTGGTTTTATGTATCAGCAGATCCTCAAAATTAAAGAAGTCAGATCTGCATCAAGGATTAAAACCTTGTTTGGAAAACCAACAAAATCTCAACCCCAGAAATGGTAGGTCAGGCATTATGACAGCATGCAGACAGAAAGGATGGGAGTCATTTAACAGTGGATGTAAAAAAGTAGGGTAGAAAAGAGAGAAGAAAGTGAGAGTAGCGAAATTAAAGAGTATCACCTGCTGTTGTCATGGTCTAGGCACGGAGAGGAACGACTAGAAGCAGAATACAATAATACACACACCCACACCATCACAAACACAGCCAAGAAAAGACACAGAGGCAACAAGAGAATAAACAAAAAGAAAAAAGAGAATAAATAAGTAAAAGTGAGAAAAACTCAATCAGAAAGAGGAAATGAAATAGCAGCAAAGATAAAACATGAAATAATAGTAGAAAACAGAAGTGTGGAGTGAAAAATAACAAAAGGAAAAATTAAAACTGATGTAATGGTGACTCATAGACTTCTGACAGTGAACAATAGCGTGCGAAAGATGAAATGTACATTTTAAGAATAAATCCATGTTTTAATGTGACTTTTGCACCAGCAAAATCTGTGAATTTGTGTTATTGTGTGTTTACCCAGAGTGTAGCAGGCTGGAAGACAGCACCACATTATCGAGGTGTTCAGCACCCCAGCTCAGACGGAACGACTCTTTGTCGTGCTCTCTAGACAGTGCTGAGACCTACAGACCCACAAACAACATTCACTAAGTCACAAAAGTCGTTCTGAAACTAAAACATTTGAAACTAAGGTCAGCTTAGGTAAGGTTATTGTAGATGAGCTAATGAGTACAAAATGACAACCAGACAATTTGAATAACGTGCTGTTAACATGCCCTGGCATCACCTGGTGGCTTGTAAGCATGTCTTCAATGAGAACTCCTTCTCTCTGATGGAAACTGTGGTGAATGGGAGTATGCTGTGGCCTGTCGGCAAAACGAAGCACATTTTGTTAAGCGTGTTTGAACTATATGTTTACATACGTGTCATGGCAAGTCTGGACTCGGGCTGTTATTTGTACGGTTAGATGTACAGTATCTGTAGAGTGTGTTACGTGTGTCTCGTTTGTGACCTGTCCAGGTTGTGATTCGTGTAGCTGAAGCTGTCCAAGTAGTGTCCTGGAAGAGAGTCATCTCCCAGCTCTCTGAGGTCCTCTGCTCTCAGATACTCTCCACCATCTCCTGTCATAGTATCCTCACCTGGGAAACAAAGATGCGCCAATAGAGATATTTCACACTAGTTCTCAAAACTTGATGGCGTTGTGGATTTATTTTTTTTGCATGTAAGTTTTACTCTATCAGCACATTCCTTCGTCATCCATATTGAGTGACATGTCATAAGTGACATCAGCACATCCAAAATCATGCACAGTTCATGCATTTAAGTTTCCACTACTGCATGTGGTGTTCGTGTGATGGTATACAGTATACTGTACACTAACATATTCACTGCACCAGCTCTATAAAGGCAGATAGCCCCAGTGTTTACAAAGTGGGGAGATTTTGAAAAGACTGAACAGAAACAACAAAAATGATTCATGTTCACATTTAGTTTTTTAATCAACGTTAATCAACATTACAATAATCAAGTATTGTACAACAGACAACTATTATTGGCAACGGTATAAAGGGAAAGACAGGATGTTCTTTATACAAGGTCAATTTGGGGTTACAGTATGTGACTGAAGCCGCCTAAAAGTCCCTCTACTAGTAAAACATGTGACCAGCATAACAGTAAGCTATTTCTTTTATTCCTGCTTGTGTTTTCTTTTAACTCACCCTCGTCATCAGAAACATCTAGGATCTCAGTCATGGTCTCAGGGACATTCAGCTTGTGCTTCTCTGTGACCGTCTGAGGTGACACCCGTTACAATCAGAGAAAAAACAGAAATATCTTTATGACGTTTTCTGGAAAATGTAAGGAAAAGCTCAGTGGTCTAAAGTCTACAGTATAATGGTATCACTTATGAAATTTACCGTTGTAGTATTGACGACCTCTTCAGTGACGACTTTAAGCGTGTCCACCACAGAGATGTAACCGAGTCGTTTAGCAATTGACAGAGCAGTGTTTCCATTCTAAGAGAAACAACATAAGTGATTCATGTTCTCATTTAATTTTTTAATCAACCATTTTACAATAATTAGAGTGAAGGGCATAAAAGCTTTTTTTCTTTCTTACCACTGTAGTAGCATTGGGCTTAGCCCCATGCTGCAGCAAAACGTTGATTATGTGTGTGTTCCCTTGTTGTGCTGCCTGATGAATTGGTGTGTAACCATTCTGCAGAATAGACAAAGGGATAGGGTTTTTATGATCAGAATAAAACATAAAATCAAAGTTATTTAATTGTTCTTAACTTGTTGTGATTGAAAATGTAACTTTAGACAGTTTAGACATTTGAAGGGTACCTTGGTTTTTGCATTAACAGTAGCACCTTGCTGCAACAGGAAGTTCACCATCTTGGCATTTCCATAGTGACAAGCTACAATCAGAGGGGTATATCCAAGCTAAAGATGACACAAAACAGAATAAACAGTAACTTGTCTGACTTGTCTGATGTTTTACTTCATTGTTCTGGTAATTATTTAAGAGGTGACACGCCACAAATAAAATATAAAGATGTAAAAAAAAGCAAATACTACTTAGGTTTAACATGTAATTATCCACTGAGTGCATTAACAAAAAAATTGTTTGAGCGATGTAGGTATATGATAGAAAAGCTGCAACAGAAAAAGCCAGTAGGGGGCAGATTTGTTGGATTTTTATGTGTGTGTTGCTTTGAGTTCAGTTTAAAAGTAGCTGATGACACACAGACTACAGTAGTGAATACACACAAAGTAAATGCATAATTGACCCAACGAAATAGTTGTTGAATAAAGTGAGTGTAGCATGTCAAAGTCTAATGAATTACCACAGAAAGTACTCCTGTAAAGGTAACAGTGTCAACACTTCCACAAATCTATATATAATAAGTATGTATGTTTTCACTGTGTAAACTTTTTATTCTTTGTGTTCACATGCACGTTTGCTTTTGTGTGTTTGCATGTACCTTCGTTTGCTGATCCATGTTTGCGTCGTGTTTGGCCAAAACCTCTGCTGCATTAACCCTGTCCTCCTGGGCTGTAAGATGCAGAGGACTCAGTCCACTCTGAAAGACATGGAGGACACAGTTAGGTTCCTAAGTAACTTAGTGTTATCTAGTAGGAATGTGAGAACTAATGGTGCTTTCCATGCTAGGAAATGCGAGGTAGCATCTAGAATAGTATCATATTCATCAAAATAGGCGAGTGACAGAATTAAGGTTTTTCTTTGTATGTGTGTAACCTTTGTGGTTGTGTTGACATGAGCTCCTTTGCCCAGCAGCAGGCTTGCCATCTCAGCGTGTCCTTCCTGGGATGCCAGGTGCAGAGGGCTGACTCCCTGCTTTGTCAGAACATTGGTTTCAGCTCCATACTGCAGCAGTGCTAAGGCAATGTTTGTCTGGTTCTTCTTGGCTGCAATGTGAAGAGGAGTATAGCCATTCTGGACAGACAGGAAGATTAGCAGTCAAATGCTGTGTAGTCTAAAATTAAAGCTCCTCAGCATCACTTTCACGCTACAATACTAATATGCCATCGCTACTGTAAAATAACAAATTCAACAACATAAAATTTTCCCAAAGTTAAAGTTGACAAGTAGTCACAAAGTAAACTGCAGGGTTTCATCACAATAGAAGTGCTATGACAGAACACATCACAATAAATAGTGGGAGAGATTTAAGAATAGTCTTCTTCTTTAAAACCTTTGCAGTAGCATGAGGTGATGCTCCTTTATCCAGCAGCAGCAGAGCCACCTCTTGATTGTCATAATGAGCTGCCACATGCAGTGGAGTTAGGCCATTCTGTAAGAGGATGAAATGATTCGTATTCGTTATGGAACAGTGTGTCATTATAATTTTATTTTTTATCCTATGCCTTATAAATAGTTCTCTTCAACAATCCCCGCAAATAACCTCACATTTTGTCTAAGAATCTCCATATATATGTTCAGCTCACCTTGCCAGCATCATCGAGTAAAGCTTTGCGTTGAATGAGAAGTTTAGCTACGTCAAGGCTTCCATACTTTGCTGCTACATGTAATGGAGTGAATCCTTTCTGTAGATGGTAAAAGGAGATAACATTTATTTAAAATCTACATATCCAAACTATTTTACCTGCATGTTTGGCTGGAAACTTCAAGATGCATCCGTTTGAGCAACTATACAATATTGCTCTGTTTTTACCTGTGTGTCAAATCCCATCCTCTGCTCACCTTTGTGGCCATAGAGTGTGAGGCTCCAGCTTCCAGTAGCACAGCAGCTGTCTCTACCTGTCCCTCCCTGGCTGAAATGTGGAGGGGAGTGTAGCCATTCGTGGTAGCAGCATCTGGATGGGCCATGTGCTGCAAAAGCAACTGGACAATATCTGTTTTCCCCAAACGGGATGCAATATGGAGGGGAGTCTGGTCCTCCTGTAGTTAAAGGATAACCATTTTATTGTAAAATTTGGTGCCAGGGTTGTTTTTCCTGGGATAGTTTTCCATGTACATTGGAGGAGAAACAACATGACTCAGACTAAGACAAAGTTGATGGACATCGGGTACGTCACGTTGACGAGTATGGTCACATTCACATTCATTTGAGCTACTTGGCGATGCCGTTCAAACAGTCGAATGTTATGTTAATTACCTTAACTCTATCATAACCCTAACCCTAAACAGTTATCGCTGCCCATTTCAATGTCACACTAATGCCACAATAATGTTGTGAGTTGGTAACAAACGCCATTCATGGTCATGTTGTACTTGACACACATCCAACCTGTTTGAGTCTGAATCATGGTGTAAATTTGCAAAAGTAGCAAATGCACAACAATTATTGATTTATCTGACATAGATAAGTTAGCACTGAATAGCACCTTTACAGTAACCATCACATAGGGAGAATCTTGACAGACAATGTGCCAATTTATTACTGACAACATGAAAACTGAGATTAATTCTGATGATGCGAGAGCTGACTCACTCTGGCCATGGCATCCACCAATGCTCCATTTCTTAGCAAACACCGAACCACTTCCATCTGACCTGCTCGTGCTGCCATGTGGAGCGCAGACTCACCACGCTAAAACATTTATGAGAATAAAGATGAAATAATAGTTCTAATTCTTTGTGACACATGTGTTTTTGAGTATTGAAACAAATTGTACTACTTACAATGTTGCGGACATCAGGAGAGGCTCCACTCTGCAGCAGAAGTAGAACAATGTTCAGGTGACCCATGAAAGCAGATACGTGGATGGGAGTCAGACCAGACTAGAACAAGAGGGAGAAAGATCCAAGACCAAAGAAGATGAGCATGTAAAAATGAGACAGAAAAGTTGCTAAGGTGACACATTTTCCAATAAAAGAAAAACTTACCTCAGTAATGGCCTGGATCGAGGCGCCGTACTTGACTAACAATTCCATCACCTTCACTCTGTTCTTCTTACAAGCGATGTGGAGAGGAGTGAAACCATTCTGGTAGAGATGGTGACAGAAAAAAACTTGTAGTGATGGACAGCTTAAGGGAGGAAATTTGCTTTACCTCTCTACTAGCCCTTTATCTTAGTTATTTCATGATCTCAGAAACATTTCATGTACTTTCTAATACATACTACATATTGGTGAGCAATAGCTACATCTATGTTACCATTTTTCACAACTGGCAAACATCCTCCAGTTTTACAGAATAAAAAATGAAGGATATTTACTGTTTTTTTACTGTAATTTGTCAAGCACCTCATGGCTTTTCATTCTATTGTTGCTCATACACCTAAGGATCAGAGTTTCTTTCTCCAACATTTTAGATTTTAGCTTATTCCAATATCAACTATTGACCTCTGTCCATTTTGTAAATGCATACCAGTGCTCTAGTATTAGGATTGGCCTTCCTGTCAAGCAGCAGTTTGGTGACTCTGTAGTGACCACAGTGAGCTGCGACATGCAGTGCTGTAAGGTAGTCCAATGTGACATCATCAACAGGTGCCTTATGCTCCAGCAGTAGTTTTACACACTCTATGTGGTCTCCCTGGGCTGACATGTGGAGTGGAGACAGTCCGTTCTAGGGACAAACATGACAATGCAAAAACGTGCAACACAGCATGTTTATCATCTAGTATTAAAAAACACAAGGTTACATTTTTAGTGGGTAAGACTGTGGGGTTTAGTGGACCAGTACTGAGAAAGAATACCTTGGTTCGTGCTAATATGGGAGCTCCTTTTTCCAGCAGTAGCTCCACTGCTGGGTCATGTCCACTCCTGGCTGCACAGTGCAGGGGAGTTAGTCCATCCTGGGAGACAATCACACATGCTCAAAGTCAAATGTAGGCATAAACATGCACAAACTGTAGAAATTAATTCCAGTTACTTTTGAGAAAATAAGTATTTGACAAGTAGTTGATATACACTACTAAGCCTCACCCTGGTTTTAGCATCTATCTGAGCCCCTCGGTCTAACAGCAGGGCCACCATATTGGTGTTGCCTCTCTTGGATGCCACATGGAGAGGGGTTATCCCATTCTGACAAGGCAGCAAAGCAAACAAATTACAGTTAATTGTGTCGCAAAGACTGTATAATTTACAATCACAAAAAAATAATGCATGGTTCTGAGTGAGAACTGACATAATTTAAATCACTTTACATAGAAGGTTCTACACTGTTTCATTTACATGTTATGGTTTCTATTAAAATAAATAAATGGCATCTACTTCAGTTTCACAAATATTTAGCTGAAAACATGCAGGAAGTAATGCATTCATGGCAAACACACTGTTCAGCAATTCTTACAGTGAAAACACAGTGACACTACACAAACAGCAGAAAGTGCCTGCAGGAATGGAAATAGGGCACTACCCTGGCTGTGAAGTCCACAGCAGCTCCTCTGTTCAGCAACAGGGTGGAGACATTTACGTTGCCATAGTGAGCTGCGATGTGCAGAGGGGTGAAGCCACTCTGTTTGACATAAACAAGGGAAGAGAAGGGAAAGAGAGAGTAAGAGGGACAGAATTAGTGATAAGAAGACACAAATAGGAAGAAAAAGAGGATATGTTGAAAAAGCAGGTGAGTAAAAAAAGGACCAATTGCAAAGAAAGAAAGACAGATTACTGTAATAGATATTGAAAAGGAACCTGAGTCCACAGAAGCATTATAAAGACACATCATGCTGAAGAAAGGATCCAAGCGTGTTGGTGTGAGAAGAGGCATCAAAGATGAACATACCCTAAAAATGGCACTTTCGATACATAATGCATGCAGAGGCCTTATAATTCTACCATGCTTGCTGGAACAACAAATGGTGGAGAAAAAAACTACTAAAAATGGTCAAAACAAAATAAAACACTAAACTCAAATACACAAAGCAACTATGCACTATGTGTATCCGCTTGGACAGACAAATAGACATTTACATATAATTATATCCACAATACAGAATTGTAGGTAGGTTCACTCCTTACCTTCCCATTCTGATAGACATGGTGCAATTTAATTAAAAAACAGAGTTAACTTAAAGACCAACAACATGTTTCAAAGTGGAAAAAATGATGGTATTTACATGCTCAAAGGTAAACATGCTGCAGGTTATGCAGAGAAAATTACAATAAATAAAGAAGTAAAAGGTTATTAAGATGCGATATGTGGTTTAGTTAAGCATAAAAACTGTAATGCTGGCACATTTCAAAGAATCTTTTTTCACTTCAAAAATAGAAAAGTAATGTAAAACAAATATTCTATAATTAAATACAATGAACTGGGATTCCCTGGGATGTTTATATATAACATACTGTTTTTTTCATGTCAGCCATGCAGGTGTGTGTAGTGCAGCACAGTCAGCTGCATGCATTCAAACTAATGTTACATGACTCTGACACGCAGGGTTTTGTAAGTCTCCACTAAGGAAAAGAAAGGTCAGGACATGAGCTGAAAGAGAAGGTCAGAAGTGGCAAAAATCAAATGAAGAGGTGATGGGTCTGTATACCTCTGTGGTTCTATTGACCATCATCTGGTTGGGGTGCATTGAGAGAGAAAGGAGGAACAGGGAGTTGGGTTGTTAGGGACAGGGCTCATCACGAGAGTCACACTCAACACAAGGTAAGTTTACATGAGCACACAAATAGGAAACAAAAAGCAAAGAAAAGCAGGCAAACAAAAACGTTTCCTAAGAGAGACTTCATCCATTAATATTATAACATGTTATTCCACACTTCCTGCTACTCTCTCTACATGTTTTTCTCCATTTCTCCTTCACTCTTCCATTTTGTCACTCTTGCTTTGAGCTCTACAACTCTCTCTCAATCCCTCTTTCCTCTAGTAGTTTCTCTTTTCAGTTTCTGCCCCTCTCACCTTAGACTGGACATCAGCGTTGTGGTCGTTCTGGAGAAGCAGTGCAGCCGACTTTGTGTCGTCTTTGCGGGCTGCAATGTGCAGGGCTGGCAGACGAACTTTACCCTTGGTGTCGTGCTCCAACAGCAGGGAGACCACTGAGTTGTGACCCTGTTGGAGAGCAATGGCCAGTGGTGTGAAGCCATCCTGGATAAGCAGAGAAGAGAAAACCAGAGACTCCAGTAAATTGTAAAATGACTAGAAAATATGCATATTAGTGTATTCAACATCTAACTTTATATAACTCAAATGTACTTCTGTTGCAATGCTTTGGTTCCCTTCATTTTCCAATAGGTATCGCACCACTTCTAAGTGATTCTCCTGGGCTGCCATGTAGAGTGGCGTGAAGCCATTCTGTAGACACAGTGAATAGAGTGTATACACATACAATGTCAGCGAGCACAATAGTCTCACCTTTATATAGTTACCCCGTATAGATGAATTCATAATATGGTAAATCTTTATTGACATGCTTCTCACCTGTGATTGAGCATTAACATCTCCTCCTCTCTTCACCAGTAGTTGGACAACTTCCCTTTGTCCTGCCAATGAAGCAATATGGAGGGCAGTGTTTCCTTTCTGCAGAGACAAACAGATTTAATGTATGAATTGTGGGTATAAATGTATGTATCCTGAGTGGGCATGAATGACTTAAAAAGACAACTTGGTTAAAAGATTTTAGACGGTGTGAGATGGACATATCTGATATTAACATTCCCTCATTGAAAACCGAAGTCTCCAAATTACTGATACAAAAATGTTTTGTATGAGGTTAACTGAGTAATACTAAGAACTATATTCATCTCAGTCTGAGGACATGGACTGTTAGGTAACAGATTGCTCAGTGCTCAGAGTCACATAACACACCACAGATGTCAGCAGAACACCCAACACTCACTCTCATTTTTCCTTTCCCCCGAGGGTAAACTATGTAATCGTGACCCAGCCTGTCTGGGGCTGAACATCAAATTGTGCTCTATTCATACCTGCAGGGTAAACAAGCATAAGAATAAATGCACATACCTTAGTAGAAGAATCCACAGGTGCTCCTCTCTCCAACAGTTCTTCCACTAAATCTTTGTGGCCTTCCTTGGCTGCCAGATGTAAAGCATTCAAACCATTCTGGGGAAAAACAAAAAGACAAAATCAATGTAAGACATCAAAGGAAGCAGTACAGTGTGTGGACTCAAGAACACCCGCTACCCAATCCTTTAATTACAATCAGTTCATTAAATCTGCTATCATCTGAATCTTAAGAAACCTGGTGTTCAGACAGTGGTTGAGATATTTGAATAAAAATTAATTTTAAATAATTAGGCAACGATACGATAATGTGAACATTTTCTCAAACAATATTATAATCGTGAAAACACATCCTATAAAGTTAATTTACAAAAAGACAGGTTATCAGAGATGTTTTGGAATATCAAGAATCAGAAAACACAAGTTCTACTGTGTCAGTCCATGGTAGAAATTCCTCCCAGGCAGGTTTGGTGTGAGCATTACATCAAAGGACCCTGATCCATCCACCAGAGCTACAGGTTAGCTGCAGCAGCACAGGAGGAGGAGAGCGGAGGGAAAAGTAAATGTTTGACTCTGACCGAACACACATTGTTCCTCTAAGACAGACATGCGTCAACACATAAAACGCTGTTTCACCATATCTTCTTCCATTCTACACCTTGTCTGTATTCAACACCCAAACTTTTGCACTGATGCAAAAGAGAAATTGCTATAACCCCTTTTCGCCCATGAATTTAAACATATACACTGATTAGCCACAACATTAAAACCATCTGCCTTCTCTAAGTGGCCTGCCTCTTGATTGGACTGAGATCTTAGAAATTTGGAGGCTACATGTTGTAAATGTACCCACTTTTGGTGCTTTTAGTGGTAGATGGGTCTGGCAGTTCTGCGGTAGCCCCATATGGACGAGCTACTCTCTCTATGCATATCTATGCCTTAGGTGCCCACGATCCTGTCTTTGGGTCACCTGGCTGTACTTCCTTCCAGCACAAGACCTGCAGTTTAGAAGATGCTCTTATGTGAACTGACCATAAGTTTTGCTCAGATCCTTACACATTTTAGCTGCTTTAAACACAACAAGTTCAACAAGTGACTTGCTGCTTCTCTTGCCATACCATTACAGGTGCCATTACAACCTTTTTTAATGGTTAAAATGACAAATGTGTTTCAAGCTTCACTTTTATTTTTTGTCCTTTCAGCTTATCCTGTGAGTTCAGGGTCGCCGGATGCCCTTCCTGACGCAACCCTCCCCAATTTCTACCGGGCTTGCACCGGCACCACAAAGCAGGGGATGGGAATGGGCTGTTAGGGGTTCAGTGTTTTGCCCAGAGACACTTCAACATATAGCTGGGACCAGGGATCAAAGCACTGACCCTGTGGTCCGTGGACGACTGCCTTACCTACTGAGCTACAGAGCCATTAATTTCCCTAGGAACATCTAAAAGTATCTGTAGTCAGTATTTGTTAGTACACAGAGGGAAGATACTACAGTCTTTAACATTTTATCATTTCTGTACAACCACAAGTGGAATGAGTGATTCAGCTTAACTGGAAATGTACATATTGTCAATTTCAGAAGTCCCATTATCCTGTGAATGAAGTTATTCTTTCATTTATCTGATTTACAGACTGGGGTCTTGAAGAATTTATATCAGGTGAATTCAGAACAAAAATATGTATTTCTTCGTGCTCTAGTTAACCTTTAACAACTAAATCCGCGCACTTTTAACTAATTTCTTTATTGTCCAAAAATTGTCCAAGGTCCAGAATCTTTCTGCACCGTTATTATCTAGGCCAACTTGAGACTCTCCGACTCAAGTTTCGTAAATAGACGTATTACTGTAATTAATAATGTCGATGACGTCGACACGTCACCCCATCTTAAACACAAACTTTTTAAACTCCAGTTTTTCAAATATGTAGATCTGAAAAATACAGTGTTTCAGATTGTGTTGACTGTATATTTAATGAACTTTTAATCTAGATCACAGCCAGCCAATACCTACTACTATGATTGGATATCAGATTGATATTGAAAAAAGAAAAGATCAGGTCATCCCTAGGTGAAATCGCTACATTTGAGAACATAGAACCAGTACATTGTTAACATTTGTGCTTGAAAAGATGACTAATCAGTTAGAAAAACTGCTGCTTTTAAAATCTTTGCTGTTGTTTGTTGGTGTGCTTGTAATGAGCTGGTTGTTCACTGCTATGGAGAAACGCTCTCTAGTTGCACTGCCAACACTTCTAATGTCATCCATTGAGTAATTTAACTAGACTGCGAACAGGTGAGATGTAATAACTCCTAAAATGAGACTAGATGCTCTTTGCTAGAGTGTGAACATACAGAAAGTTTAAGCTTTCAACATAACTTATGATGTTGTGAAATCATTTATGCGGTAATCTTATTTGACTGTTTCCGTCACATTTCAAATATTATGTATTCCAAGAGAGACAAACAAAACCCACAACTGACACACACACTGTCACACAGACAGATCTAAATCTCCTTTTCCTCTCAGCTGTAAGTGAAAGCTTCATTTAGCTAATGGAAATTCTGCCCATAACAGTGATCCTTGGCAGTCTGTATGGTCCATGGCATGAGGGAATCTGATGAGCTCAGTCCATCACAGATTAATATTCATCCCCCTGTGACCGCTGACCTTTGTCATAATCACACATGGTAATAAAAGGTCTTGTTTTATAGGCTCAAGTGTCAGAAAGAGATGAACAGTGGAGGAAAAAGAGGAACTAATGTAAATGCATGCAGATTAAAGCGTAATTTCACTCACTAAGGATTAACGTTTTGGTGGATTAGAGGAGAGGTCTGACCTTTAATTGTGAGGACATGGACACAGCTCACATACAAAAAACACACAAGCTCACTCAGACACACATACTCGATAAGTCTATCGTTAGATAAGTAGATAGATAAGTCTATCGTTCTTCTTCAGCAGCTATAAATTCTTTACAAATTCACACTGCCTAGAAACTGGGGGTTAAAGTCTTCCATCAAGAAGGTGCAATATTTGGGTCATTAGTACAATCAGTGACATAGAGAAGTTTCATAGTGGATAGTGGGTGCATCTTTCTTTCTCTTTAATCAAACTCTGGCCCTCACCACCCAGGGCAATACTGCATATTTCTATGTGGTGTTCCACCTTCTCCCACTGACTTGCAGATGATGTACCACTCAGTTTACCACAAGTCGAGAATTGATGATATTATCTACTTTATGTGTTTCCTGCATCACATCTAATTTGAAGCGAATATTATAATTGTATCACATGTTTTTATATGTGAACTGACTGTAACGTACTGTCTTCTACGTCTGTCATTTAAGTGAAAACAAATTTGTAAATAGCTGAATTAAACACAGAAATTCAGTTTGCACATGAGATATGAACATATGAGGTTCATCATTTTTAGTTTACTGCAAATCAATCAATTGTCTTAACTGTCCTTTTACATCTGTATAACTTCAATATCTGTTGATGCTTTTATTAACAGACCACTGCCTCTAATGGCTGCAGTGCTGACAGCACAGCAGCTTCAGATAATGGCTCTGTAATTGTGTGTGGAGTGCATTTACACTGACATGATTCTGATCCACCTATTTTCTTGAGAGAGGTTGTGCTGCTAATCACAAGTAACATAATAGCGTTCAACAATCATGTAGGCCTCCTATCATTGTGGCCTTTGGTTAAATCTGTGTCTCCTTGAAATTTAAGGTTCAACAGGCATCATATATGGTCACATTTCAATTACCTTTATCAAGGTTTTTATAGCACTGTGTGATGAAGAGAATTGGGCTTGTGGCATCAATATACCTGGACTGTATCCACTCTTGTACTGTTAGACGTTTATTAATTCCATACCTTCATAATGCCATCCCACACATTCATCAGAATGTTACAATAATGATGACTGCTTTAATTCATCCACATCTAAAATTTCCTTCCTGTAGAAGTTAAAGAAACAGCAGATGGTGATAGAATAGACCTAGAGTTAAAGTGTTCATGATCATGAAGCCATAAATATGTGATCATAATAATATGACAGGCAACTAGTAATCAAATTCACAAAAGTTGGGCAGAGAGGAGCTGTGTGTGTGTGTGTGTGTGTGTGTGTGTGTGTGTGTGTGTGTGTGTGTGTGTGTGTCTGTGTGTGTGTGTGTGTGTGTGTGTGTGTGTGTGTGTGTGTGTCTGTGTGTGTGTCAGGCTTTATTTTTGGTGCACACTAATAGAGCCATGGGTGCTACTTCCTTTCACCAGGCTAGTGCATAAAGATTTTCTATTAAACTGCTGGAGAAAGACAAAAGGTCAACAGCAGTGAGACAGTAGAAAAATAGTATATTTGCATGTGTACACACGAACCCATGTATCCTTACATTCCCATGTTCACTAAACTACCTTGTGACTTCTGCAATCAAGCAGAAGTAGGAGGACTGTACAGAAGTGAGCCAGAGGTACTTTGCACCTTCTTAAAAAACCCTCCTCTTTAGAGGGTCTGGATGGGTATAGGGGGCCTAAGAACATGTGCTAGAGGGGCGTACACATTTCAAATACTGCTGAGCTTTGGAGGAAAAATGGGGGTGGAGGAGTTAATGCAGAGGGGCACTGTAAATGATATGGTGGTTATAATGTTTGAAGTGGGATCTGGCCAGTTGGGGACTTATTGCCATATCAAGGAGGAGAAAGGTAAAAAAGAAAAGAAAAAATGAAACACTGCAAATCACATACAACTGCAGAAACACAGAAGATGCCACATTTAGCTTCTACTGAGGCTGGTAAGAAGTTTCATTACCTGGTTACTCGTGCTGATGTCTACTCCATTTTTCAGGAATTCAAGCACTTTGTCAATATTTCCCGCTCTGGCAGCTCGTAGGAAACTGGTGTTACTGTCCGACTAGAGAGATGAAGACCAAGGAGATCTTTATTAGAGACATGAATACAAACATGTTTTCAATTCAGTTTCATTAAATTTCATGTTTGTTTTGTATTTCTATTACAGATGCTAAAAGTATAAAAACGACAGTATAGTTTCTTGTTCTTGATTTCATTTTAAACTTAGGCTGTATTCATTTTACAAAAGATATCATGTATTTTACCCAGCACATAAACCGTAAAATAATCGTAATTTACTTTTTCACACACATATTACCATAAAAAGGTTAATTTAGAAAGGATGCAGCTTTTTAATTGCCCTAATATAGAGGGTTAAAAAGTTTTTTGTGGTTTTATGAAAGTCATACTTCCTGCAAGTATCAATAATTCAAGTAAGCACATCTAAATTTACCCACCAGACTTCAAGGCTGCATAAACAGCTGCACCACACACACACACACACACACACACACACACACACATGTACACACACACACAAACAAAAACAAAAAATACTTAAACACAGTCTTTATCTTTGCTCCCAATGGAAAGGCAAGTCCCCAGACTGTGACTATGGAAACAGACTTATTTCTCCACAATGCACAATTATCCCTAAGATATTTTCTGGTAAATCTATTATCAGTTTGGTTAATAAAATATCAGAGAATCTAAGTTACCAAAGTATTTGTTTTGTCTGACCCACACTCAAAAGCATTTAGATGTTCAGTTTCCTAAGACACGAAAAAGCTGAAAATCTTCCCACTGAAAGGGAAAGATAGTTTGTGCTTGAATAATGATTAAAATGAATACTTCACAACTAAAATAGCTGTGGATGATTTATGAGGTGGTTTTGCTACCGGATGGGATCTTCCCTTGAAGACATCTAATATCTGGATAGGGGTTATGTCACTTATAACAAGCCTGCTTACAATCATTGTGATACAGTAAATGAATGTCATAATACTACACCAAAGGACCTGTACATGCAATGTTTTTTGTGTTGACAAGGTTTTAACCTCTTCTTATTGAGGTTAATGGGGTAATATGCCAGTTAAACACTACTGGACACTAACTTGTGAAGTCAGCACAATCAAACTCTCTATTACATGTTTGGGATGAGGCCACAGCCCTGTGTGGGATCAAAGGTCGGACCACTCACATAAGACGTTTTCACATATACACAAACACGTTTTCATGAAGTACACTTTGCAGCATAAGTAACAGAAAATATGAAGGCTAATGAACCATGTCTCATCAACCTCTTACCAGTGAATCATCAAGATCAGATCCAGAATCAGTGGTCCTGTAGTAGTCAGTGTGTTGGCTTAAATCGCCATCACTCCCAGTGGTCTTTACAGCTTTATCTAATCCACAGTCCTGACATGTTGCTGCGGTGCCCATGGTTATTTCACAATTCCAGTAACAATATCCATGCCCTACTGGAAAACTGTGGCATTCCCTCTCACACTATATGGTGCCATATGGTCTAAGCCTTGCAATTTCTTTTTTATGTAGTAAAATTAAAGGTTCTCCGGGCACTTTGCTGATGTTCAGCTGTATCAATCAATTTTACAGTCCATTAAATCTGTCCATGTCTTCCGTCCACACTTGATTAACATCACACCAAATACTTCCCGTGTAACATCACTCTATCCCTACTCTGTGCCCTTTAATATCTTAGATACGTTTAGATGCTTCTGTTTCTGTCATAATGTGCGAAATGAGGCCCAGTCCTGGCTGCTCTTCGTCTCTCCCTGTAGGATAACAACTGCAGCCATAAACATTTAACCCTCACTGTCTCTTTAGGCTTGGCTATTTTTGTCTTTCTAGACCCCCTACTCTATCAAGTCACCAAACCCTTGCTGTATGTGCCCAGGGTGGGAGGCATGACAGCTGGGTTTGACTGCACAGTCTGTGGTGCTCTCTATGAATGCAAAGACCAAGTGTATGCTCTGAATAGAACAAAATCAAACGTCTATTCAATCCCACAGACAGATGTACACAAACCCATGGGTAAGCTGTATGCCCTGGGTGTGTAGGTTAGGTGTGTAGCAGCATCTTTCAATGCAAATTAGGTCACTTAATGTATTTCAAGGTCATTCAGCTTCTAAGACTAACTACTTTCTGTTTAAATTCTCTGATTGGTAACATTTACAAGCAAATATGCTTGCACCGCTGCCAGGATGTTTTTTTTTGTGAAACCTCACCACTCCTGACTGGGTCTATCAATATCAACATGCAACCTCCTTCTGAGATTGAGCCTTTCCCACATAACTCATCTATTCTACCATTATCCATCAAACTCACACAACACATTCAACCATCTGAGACAGCAGAACAGCAGCCACCGCACCATGCGTGAACTACCACTCCCGTACAGTATGCAACCCCAGCAACACCTTAACCAAAGCATGTATTCCTGAACTTAAAAGGTTAACAAGCAAGATCCATGACAGCCACCAAGTGGTGTCATGATTTTGTTAGAGGATTTTGTGCATTTTACCTGACGCTTTTGCTCAGCTTTCTCCCGCTGCCGTCTCCTCCTCTCCCTGGCTTTCTGTAGAGCTCTGTATTCTGGATGTTGCTCAAGCTCACGTGCTTTCTTCAGGTGGGCTGCAGCATGAGCCATCACTTCTGTCTTAGAAAAATGTAAGACCTAACACACGCTTCGAACCTTTGCAGACGCAAACAAAAATCTTATTTTAAAAAATCTTTGTTCATCTGAAGAAAAAAAAGGTTTGAAAATGAAACTTTTTACGTAGGTAGTTCGGCTCCAAAAATGATCCTCTCTTAAAACCCATTGGAAACAAACATCTGTTGTCTCTGTCTGTCTCACCTCATGATCTGTTTTTTTCTTTTAAGGCCAAGAATAAGTCAGATAAAGCTACCAGATGTTCACATTTTCAGACCAAAAAACTAAAACAACAAACACACCAACGTGCGTCCACAGAACCAAAACTGCCCACTGAAATAAATTTGTAAAATATGAGAGAAAGAGGAAGAAAATGAGTGAATAGGATTTCATGAATGATGAAGGTTAAGACCCATCCACACAGACACACACACATACCCAACGACACACAGGGAAATCGCCTAGACCAGATGAACATGAAAACCTATTTCATGAGAACAGATGTGGCTACTAAAGAGTATGTGCGTGTCTTTGTGTGTGCACCATGTGCACGTGCATGCATGTGTTAATGTGTGTTTGTGAGCTACAGTCACAGGAAAGTGTTTGTTGTGTAAGGGGTTTAGTGGGGCTTCATGCCAACAGCCAGCTGACTGGTACATCCATAGCTACTCCCTCTTTTGCTGTGCAACATGTCCTGAGAGAAAGAATGACACATGAGGAAAAGTAAAGGGTGAACAGGGAAAATAGCTGGGGAAATAAGATGAATATTTACAGCATTGTGTTAAGGAATTGATGTCTTGGTTCCACCAGGGCAGAAAAGCACTGATCAAACTGATCTGACCCATGGACTTTAAAATAAAAAGGGTAAAAGTCTAATTTTTCTTCAAGTAAAAACATTCTTTAAACAGCTTAAATAATTAAAAAAAAACCTTTAGGGCAGAAAGTTGAAAGTTTTATCAACTAACTAATCAAATTAGTTGAAACAGTTACATTGGCTACATTGGAGGATATGTGAGTGGTTTGGAGGATGTTGCAGGATTTATGCATTCACACTCCAATATAAGCAAAATTAGGGAGATAATGGTGAAGACAGCAATAAAGAGGGAAATGGGGGCTAATACATGTGAGATAACGAGTTTATGGGATAAATTATAACAACAGCATTAAGAGAGGAAGTATAAGAGAAGCTCAGGGAACTTGGTAAAGTCTGTGGACCAGCAGAGAAGACGTGACACACCACATGGTCCAGAAGGAAACCAGTGAGCAAAAAATAGTGGCTCCCAGACACCTGCAAGTTACAGGCTTCCCTCTGCAAGGGAGGAAAGTGGGTCGATCTGAACCTCAACTGCACTGCGCCCTCAGTACTGGTGGCTGATGGAATATGATTTGACTGCTTTTGCAAGTGTGTGTATCTGCATGTGTGTCCCCCAGGGGACTGATGTCAAGGGTCCCTGTCTATCAATGCAGCTAATGTTGGGACTTTTCAGCACCAGGGAGAGGGATACTATCTCACACCTCTTTTCCTATTCACACAGAACAGAAAAATCTACGTTTCCAGAGGTTCAGTAAACAACAACATCACCAAAATGCCTTTGCTGCAATTAATCATTAATGGGCGGATCTGCTGAATCACACAGTGTAATGCAATCTAAAATGTCCTAGCCTGGTGCACTGAGGCTTCACTCAATTCCGTGATTTTTCCTCTGGTGAAGGGACTAAACCTCTGTGTGCATGTCCTCTGCTCCTCTAGCACCCTCTGCTGGAAAGACACAGAATAAGTTATAAAGAAGAGATGATGACTAAGAATTTAAACAGTGGTCTATTAGTTTCCACATGTGATTTCAACTCTCTAGCGTTTTAAAACAGATGCATATGCTAGACTGATTCTTCCACGTAGAATCAATCTAGCATCTGCTTCTTTATATTTTAAAATATTATCCAAACCTTACCTTGCGAAACTGCCAAACAGCTTTGCTTCAAAAGTACCCCCTCCTCTTTTAGCTATTACAGTAAAAGCAAAGACATCTGACAGCATAAGCTACTACACTGCCAAACATTTACAGTTATATATTTACCAGACAAAATTTATAAGCTTATTGATTAGTGTGTTAGTTGATCCTGAAACAGTGTTCTTACAGTAACACTGTTAGTTGTGTGTGTGTGTGTCTGTGTGTGTGTGCAAACTGTATGTCTTTATTAATCCTATAAACATCTCAGTGTCTATCCATCAGCAAAAAAGTATCAATGATCAGTAATCTATTGATTTCTTTCTTCATTCATTCAAGGTAATGAGGATTAGGAGAATACATACTAATGTATTCTCATTACTATGTATTAAAAGGGGATGTATGTGTGTATGTGTCCATTTAGGAGTTAGATTACACAGGGGAGAGGGAGGGGGCAAAAGAGAGGTGATGTGAGCTCTTGTTTCTCTTGGTTTAGTGGATTTACTTCTTGTTGAGGGGTTAATGGTGTGCTTTCCATTTTATAGATCCACAGGCTTTTATATGGCCCATTAGGACACTATGATAGACAGATATTGGATACACAAAATGCAACACACATATGCCTGCACACGCCTCTTCATGTGATTCAGGTTGTGAGTGTGTGTGCACGTTTAGAGTGCACAAATGTGTAGATGGATTTGTGTATTGAAAAAAGTTATTAACAATGTTAATCTTTGCCGGGTTTGATTTTTGGGTTATAACATAGAGCACATTGAGTGGAGAATGAGCAATAATGCAAATTCTCCACAGCACTTGACAGTATCAGTATAGAAAAGTAAATTACCATTACCAAGCAAAAGAGCTGTAACAGCTGTTTACAATAAATACTGTGAAGGAGAATGTAGGAGTAGACGCTCCCCAGTAACTTGACCTATTCTACATGATTGTTTTTATATAATATTGATGTGAACTAAACAGATCCAGTAGCTGTACAAACTAGTACTACTACTACTAATATAATTATAATTAGAGAATATTAATCATCATCATAATAATGCAGCATATGTAAAGGTAGAAACTAGTACTAACCTGAAGCTTCATGGAACCAGGCACAGTGGATTACTTATTTGGATTTCTAGAAGCCCATACTTCTTTCAATGCATTATTTTTTGTGAACCTGGCAACTAAGTGACAGAAAGGTTTTCTAGTGGAGTAAGAAGTTTAGGCACTGGCACCAGCTGTTTTCGCAACTTGAATAACTTTTCCATTAATTTTAACAGTTGTGCATTACTAAACAGGATGCAGACAAAAAACAAAACAACAATGCAAAAATATTGTATTGTATTGTAAATGTCAAGTCTTAGAAGACAGGTTCACGCCCAGAACTTTTGCAAGTTTTGTATAGATTAAACAAATACTTTCATTATTTTAGTCTATCACAGTCAGTTGTGGTAAATGCCACTTGCAACACAGGCTGATATTTGTGCAATCTATATTGAGGCTGAAATACTGGAACTAAACAATCACTTTACAAGACTTCACAACAGTGCAGGAGTGAGTGTGCATGAAAGAGGAGCTGTTTAATCAATAACCAAAACTGATTTTGGAATTAAATGCACGATAATGTCTGAATAAGCTAATGTACTTAATAATGTGAAAAATTATATTATATAAATCAGTCTGTCTTGCTCCCTGACAAAACAAAATTTCAAGTAGAGACAGTAATGAATTAGCTCACTGACATGATTTAAATGTCAGGCATCTTTTACTGCTTACGAAAGGTCAAAGCCATAAAGTACACAACACACAAACACCCGCTCTCCTTCTAAACCCAATCACAAAGAGTCAAATTTAATTGCAAGCGGACCGCACCCACACAACGGACATCACAGAAAATCAAAAAGACCACGCCCTGTTTGAATTGGATTAATGCCACAAACAGACAAACACAGATACTTATTTGGTTTGTGATGTACCAGTACAGTGACTGTCTCCCATTCATCCTTAAGCGCTGCTACCATATTGACAACCATCCCAAATTCCACAGACATTTAAGCAACAACCCTACAGGGAGAAAGCAGCAACACCACATTAAGTGATTGCTTTCAGCTGAAAGCTTTAAGCTACTTTAAGCTACAGCCTTTAACATTACTCTTCACAGCAAACTATGAGCACGCTAAAAGACACTGCATGGCCAGAAATGCAGAGTAAGCAACTTATTATGTCTGTAAATTCATTATTTACTTCCTGCTGGTGACGTATGGTTTTTAAGGTAAAAGCTATGTGTATAATGTGATCCGTGCAACCATAACCAATATCCACTGCCTAGCATTGGGTATGCTACTCTCGTTCTCGCTGCTTTGCAAGCGGCCATCGCACTAATTTATGACTTTTCCTCTTTGATGTGCTGCCCAAGTCCCTCAGGAACAGATTACGTCAGTTTTCCATTCCTGGTAATGAGATGACAGAGAGGCCTTGACCATATTCCAATAAAACTGCAATCCCACTGCACAATGTGCGATTCAAAGGGAGTATCAATATCCAGATATCAGTCTGAGAACCGTCTGAAGGGAATATTAGAGCCACACAGTGTAGTGGATGTGCGTACAGGCTATAGGTTGAGGACACTGCAACACAAAGAACTCTTAGCTACATGAATTACTCCACAATGTAGCTAAACTGGAAGAAGTGCAGGCAAATAAACCATACTCACATATTTTGAGCACACTGTGTGTAGATGCAAGACAAGCCGGAATGAACTTAATAAATATGATACTCTAAACATGAAAGCAGATTTATGCTGATTATTCTTCAGTCCACCCTCCCTGATGAACGCAGTTAGAGTACACAGACAAACGCTGATTTGGTTTTACCACTCTGACTCAAAACATTGTTACATCTTTGGCCTAATGTACAGTATTTCCTTCTAAAACCTGATCTCAACCAGCGCTAGATGACAAAGGGTATTGAGGCAGAAACTGATTTCACCTCCAAGTCCAATGTATAATGAATAATGGAGCGTGTGACCTAAAATTCGCTGCAGCGCAGTCACACATACGCTGACCATTTTGTATGTTACATCACAAACTTCAAATTTAGATCTAGCCCCTGTGCACAAGAGGTATTAAGGTAGTTTTACGTGGTAAACTGCACTCGGAATCTCTAAATCCAGAAGTTCAAAGTTGCATCATAGCATCTTCCTCAGCATGTGGCAAAAAGCAATCTGGTGTTTTGTTGGCATATGTGTGTGTTTCTATATGTGCATCGGTTTGTCTTTTTCTACGTGCAGTGCTATGAGCCAAGCTATTCTCAGTGACAGACATAAAAAGCTTTGATGCATATCCATGCGAAATATCCTTCACTTTCTCAACTCCAATATGATGAGAGAGGCAGCGGAGGAGGAAAAGAAGAGTAAGTTGTTGTCAATAGCTGACAAGACAGAGACAGGAAGATGAACACATTTACATGAAGGTGTTTAAACTGAGCTTCTGAGAAGTCCATTGATCACCAACCACACCCTTCTCTCTCTATTTCTCTCTAATGGGAATCTGAGTTATAATGAATAATTAATAACTAAATGCTTCCGACTGCCCCCTAGTCCAAAAACACCTGCCTCTATGTAGCATGACTGGCAAAAGATACAGCTTATGACAGCACAATATTTCTATATCCTTCTTTGCTGAAAGATGCATCTCTCTCAATATATCTTATATACCTTGAATCTTGCAGGAATGGCCAGTTAATGAAGTCAGTTCATCAACATCCTTTAAGTTAGCTCACCTCTATGTAGGTATGACGTACTGTACCCTCAAACAATTAAAGCAGCATGGTGATGATCGAAGGCCTTGACTCATCAAATTATGCCATTTTTGCCCTTCAAAGAAACACAAAGGCATAGACTAGTGTAACATGGGGTCAGTTATGATATGCCAACCTAACTAGTTATGAATTACCCTGATGACCAGATGGCCACTGTAGGATAGAGTGAGTCAACATATTGTTTCTTTAAAATTATAGGCATCCTGTTGCTCCATAGGGATTTCACTGTTTTCATAATGCTTTGGTCACCTTCCGATGACCACTACACGATGCTGTATGTAAACAGATAACATCATATGACTGTTGCTATGTTGCATCGGAGCTTGTTGATATGTTGGTGTTGGAGCTGAGTATCATATCTAGCATTGTCACATCTTCAAATTAATTGAATAGGATATAAATAATTCTGGGTCTATTTAGCTGCAGCTAATGATAGGTAATCCGCTCTTTGTTCATTGATGCTCATAAAGATAACATTACTACAGCCCAAGGTAACACATTCAATTAGCTTGTTTGTTGGTTATTCATAAAAAAGTTAAATGGAGGAGTGGATAATGAATTAGCTGCAGCCCTCGGTGACTTAATTTCACTTGATTTTGCCTAAAGAGTGGGAAAGTGTGATTGGCAGACTCATCCTGCATCCCTACATTACAAGAGAATGGAGTAGCAGGTATTAATTCTTAATGGGAATTGGTACCATGAATATATGTACTACAGTGACACAAGTAATTCTCAGGTCTCCATAAACTGGCAAGTGATCTTAAATCTCTAGCGAATACAGCTAATTCAACTACGCAACGCTGTGTGTGTGGCGTCTTTGGGTGTGTGACATACGCCCTGTCTGACTGCACCCACAGAGGAGGCTCCATTTAGCTAAACAATCTGGGCATCGTGTAGTGAAAGGCAGCTGTGGCCTTATGTGGGTGTATGTTTGGCCTTCTAGAGGTAATGCAATGAAGGCCAGGGCTCCATTAGGACTACTTTCCTGCAGAAACCAATCATTCTGCTCCCGATGGAGAAACTGAGACAGGCAGATAGGTAGGCAGACAAAGAGAAGCAGAGCAGACACAGACAGAGAGACGCAAAAGACGGATAAAAATGTCAAAGGCTGCAGTGAAATCTGACCTACTGGCACATCAAGATCTTAGTGTAAGACCTAGTGGTGGGGATAAGTGTAGGGGAGACAGGATGTAGGGAGAGAGAATGTACGATAAGCAAAGGGCAGTGACAGGCATTTAGACAGGGAGAAAACAGACACAAACTGAAATAAAATGAGAGGAAAAGAGACTCCCAAGAAGGAAAGATGGATGGCAATTGGTGCAGGATGAGCTGTGAAAAAATAGGAAAACTGTGAATCAAGTTCACTTGAAAGCACTGAGTCAGAAATAGGTCACTCTGTGTACCTCTGAACAAAAGTCATCTAGATATACTTTAAGTCTAGAGTAATGAAAATGTATATGCTGTGTTTGTGTTTGGAGATTCCCCATATCCTTATATTCTAACATATTTCAGAGAGCTTGGGCCTTATGGTGGCTCCAAGATTTCCAATTATCTACATCACACTGCTGTGGACAATGAAATCTAGTCCTGTGTTTACCTCTGCAAACTCAACTCCAAGTACCCTCCAAAGGGTGAGGCACAGGAAAGTGAACTGAGCCGGGCAGAAGTTCGTCATGTTATCATGCAATCTCTGTATTGTGCAGATGAAGGAGAAAGCAGATAGTGGGAAGCGATCACTCAATACCAGCCCAGAGCAGTGTGTAAATGCCTGGTTCTGTGAGCGCAGAGACATGGTCACACAGCAACTTGGCTTAGAAGAAGCTCTTTCCTCCAGGACAATCACATGAGAGACGGGCAGTATTTTTAGCCGTGCAAGTAGGAGCCTCACATCACACCATCACCTTCAGTTTTCCTGTTTTCAAATACTAAACATGGTACACTGCATTAACCTACTTCACATACATATGTTCCGTTTTTTCTATAATAATCCATGTTTAACGTCTCACTGTTTCTTTCTGTCACAAAGTCTCCACCACACACTCAGAAAACATAGTCAAGAAATGACAATTGTCATTAGGTTCCAGCGCCATCTTGCCACACATGCAGTTATTTGCAAAGATTGTGAGACATTCAGTGGTCATACTGCTTTACAATGGCATTGAGTGGAATTTCGCTTGTGGTGTTCAAAGTATTGAAAATGCCATTCAAAAAAAATCAACAATGTGTCTTTTATAAATAAAACTCTTGTTAACTCAGGGATATGTAAGGACATTGTTAAACCTCTTAAATAAACCTCTTCAAAGCGTGGAGAACTGTGTCTGCAAAACACTATTTTATAAATGACCTGGGTGAACTGACCGTTTAACAGTTACCAGCACAAATTGCAAATTTTACCCACAGAATTAGTTGCCATAGTTTAAATGTTTAAAAAAGGCAAATACTGTAACGTCGACTAAAATACAACTGTGCTTTTTGGTTACAAGCTGCTGAAGACAAGATCCCACTTGAGCAGTCCTACTAATGAGTACCTTAAGATGTGCATGTATGCAGTACAGAATATTAAGGCAGAAGTTGTACAAATACATGATGTCAGTTCTTTTACCGGTTTATCATCCTAAGAAAAACGTAGATGTTTTAGAAGTGTTCTTTGTAGTTTCAATGACTACATAAGTTGGAGAGATACATGGCTTATCAGCTAATCGTCTTTCTGTGAACCAAGAAGACACAGTTACAATATACTTTCATCCTGTGCATGTCTTCACTTAATTATAATCACATAAACACCTGTTTGAGCGGTTTCACTTTTGTTCATTTCAGCGCTCAGAATACAAAATGTCCTGATTGCATCCAAGTGTGTGGGATCAAGAGCCCCACCCTGAAAGATAAGACCAAAGAGTGTCTATGTGTGTGTGAGTATGTGTGTGTACATGTTGCATTACAGTCCATTACTGAAATCGCATTAGGCTGACAGAGTGCACTGAGGCAAGAAATAACAATCTACCATCTCCTGACTCACTTTCACTCAATACTCAAAGACACGCAGACAAATGTAGATGGTAACAATAACATTTGTTTTGTTATTTAGAACAGACATTGGTGAAAACAGACTTGAAGGTATAGATGAATACGTTATTTCCATTTTCCTGTTAGGCTTTCTAGCAGAACATAAATATGAACTATGAGATTAAGTTGTTTTGTAGAGAAGGAGAGGACAAATCTATGCAATAATATCAACATTGCAGTCCACAGAAGGACAGAAAGATTTACAATCAAACCTGCCCAGCCCAAGAGTGGTGAGAGCGTGTACACACAAACGCACACACTTTACCCTGCAATGCATTATGCAGAACAGAACCATATAACATATTATAACAGAACCACAAACAAGCAAACCTTATAAACAAGGTGTTAATAAGATTTTTTCTGATGAGGATATGAAACTCCCAGTGTGTGACACAGACATCCCAGTTCTCAGAGACAGACAGACAAAATGCTCTCACCCTCTGGCCAGTAAAGCCTAATAACAGTGAACCTACAATGGTACTTGTGAAGTTGTAAACATGCCTCGCTGCAGCCTGTCATAGTATCTAAAGGAGTCGGTGCAGGCCTGCTTGTGTTTATTTTGACCGCCATAGCAATGGGCACATCTGGCCTGTTTGGGTATTATCACACTGACCTAAAGCTCATCAGTGCCCTAATCAAAACAGATGGCATTTTCTTTGCAGAGCGATTCTCACATAAGCGGCCAATGTGAACACAACTTAAATCCCACCAAAGAAAGCGCCGCTGTGCCGAAGCACGGCAACGCCTTCATCAGCGCTCCTGAGCGCACGGCAGCAGCAGCAGCAGTTTGGGCCGCTCGTTGCACGGCTGACTGGGTCGGTCAGTGCGCAGACTGAGATGAGAGACGGACGGACACCCACCTGCCGTATACGGTTCTGGTGCAGAGGTGGTGGGGGTACAGCCTCCAGGGACGTGTTGCTCGAAGAGGCCATTTTCAAGTCACGGTCGGAGCCGCCGCCCCTGGAGAGAGTTCCTTCAGGGCTACTTGACATTCTGTCTCGGGCTGGCTGCTGCTGGCGAGAAGCTCAGTGAGGGTCCTTCTGTCGGTACAAGGTGGATTTCTATGCGGGGCCTCAGAGTCCACAAGGCTCCGCAGGGCCCGGGATCATCCTGCGGCGTCAGAGTCGGTCTGTGATCAGAGGTGACAAAAGCCAATACAGTGATTCTTCAGGGTTTGTTAACCAGAAACGAGCGCTCCCTCCGTTCAAGGGATGCTGCCGGTGTGTTGCTGTAGCCTGCGTGTCTGCGATGTGAGTGCGTAAGTGTGTGAACACGTGAACGCGCCTCAGTTGCGCTTCCTCGAAACTCCGCAGGATTCAAGATGCTTCAATGACAATCGGAAACTTCGCAACCAAACCTTGAATGGAATCATCAGTTTGAAAATGTACATTCTGACATAAAAGCAGGGGAAAATACGAGCAGTAGAGCACCTGGAAAAACTATAAAAGTGATAAAACTATGTTACGATCAGTTAAACAGACTATTTAGAGAAAACAGAGTGGCTCTACTATTTTGTTTTTGTGTGTGTTTAGTAGTTTATTTTAACACACTTCACCCAAAACAATACACACACTGCAACACAATTGTTTCGATCACTAAACAGAATAGTAATCCACCTACCCGACTTAGAAGAATAGACGTAATAGAAAATATTGAGTAACCAATCATACGTAAATGCACCTCGGCAGTAGTGCTGTTTTGTCTCTATTTTAATCACCACCCCAAAGTTAACAGTGGCCCATGATTTCCCCAGATTCCCAAAAAACTGTACTATTGTTGAGAAAATATAAAATCATTGTAACCCAGACCATCGGGTTGGGTTTACATGATGTAATCTACGCCCCCACCTAAGCCTGGGTCTCTTCACTGACCTACACGTTTAACGTAGCTTGACAGGGCCAAATCAATAACAATGTCTTGGAGACATTTAAGAACCAGAAAGGACAGAAGGAGAAGAGAGAGAAGTAAAAAAGGTGATAGGCCCTATACAATATCCTCTTAAACCAGCAAAACGCATCACTGTTTGCAATCAGATTCATGTACACATTATTCCAAGTCCAATGTTTTGAGATTCTGAGAATACAGGTAGGAAGGAGAACTCTTGAATTACTTATTTTTCTGAAAACATACACAGTGGTGCTGATATAGTTATAGATGACAAAGTCTAGAGTAAATGGCCCCTTCAACAAATGCTGCTTATTTTAATTTACATTTGCTTAAACTGCACAAGAGCTGATTGCTTTCTGGGCTCTCTTTTGTGCAAAAGTAAAAGATGCTGTCTTTTGTGTGTAGGAAACAGGGAGCAAAAGCAAACTTACACTTCAGGTTCCTAAAAAGACTAAGTAATCAAAATTCCTGAATTTGTTCCCCTTTGATACAACTTATTTATCTTATACAATTTATCTTTGTATACAGCCTGACCCGAATTATTAAAATTTATTATCCAAAAAGTAACTAGGTTAAAGATTGATCTATAGTAAGGTCACTTGATGGATTTTCTATATATACACAAAGACAACACTGCCCCCTGTCTCCACTGTATATTATCAAACATAAAAGACAACACTCCTACAAGCAAATTTGTATACAACATTTTGAAGCCTGTAACCAACCCAAATAAAAACAAACAAACAAACAAACAAAAAATACACCGGACCTTTGATAATCCTACCTAAAATGTATCTGCTATACAGTATACACAGTAACTGTACGACAATCAACCCCGACACTCATTGTTTTAAAAAAAATTATTAAATCACCTTGAATGTACCAATAGAACAAGTAAAAATATAAAAATACTTTATTAGATATCTACCTTTTAGAAACATAACATCAATAAATTGGTTCCCATTAATGACAGTGACACAAAAAAACAGAAATCAACATTAACCATGACAACAGGAGACAAAGGCGGGAAAAGCTTATAAGAGCTAGAACTGAAATGAACTTTGAGTCTTTTTAGTGTGCAGAGAGTTTGTCCAGATCATCATGGCTACGGTTTGAGAGGTGGGCCTCCAGAATTTCCCCAAACAAATTTCTTTTCAGCAAGCTGTAGGCCATGGGCAGAAGTTGCTTGATAACCTTGTGGAAGTACTGAGGGAGACAGGAAATCAGTGACTGATTAAAGTATTTTTGTCAGCTAAATTATTTGTGGCTATTCAGAAAATTATAGAACATAGAACAGTGGCTCTAAAACCTCTTGGATCCTAAAAATTAGCACATATGAATGTATGGCAGAATTTTGTTTTGTCTTAGAGGTGTGCTCAGCCCTGGTTTGAAAACCAACAACAAAGCCAGAAAGTCTTTGTGATGAGTGTTTAACCTTACTCTGAACAAAAGCACCTTAAAATCTAAGTGCACAAATCAATTTCTAATAAAACACAGAGGAGGCACTGCTTAGAACTGAAAATTAAAAAAAAAAAAAAAAAAAACCATCAACAGAAGAGATGCAGAAAGGTAATCATATCTCAAGTCTGAATCATTTTCATCTGAGAATCAGGAATGTTTTATGCACCCATTTATGAAACTTACATGGGATCCATAACAGAAGAGGTCCATTCCTAGCTCATAGCCCATGCCATAGTCACACTCATCATTGGCAAACTGAACAAATGTGATCATCTCCTGAAGAGGTCCAAAGGCTTTGACGCGCTCCTCATCATTTTGCGCTTCAGCAATGGCTTTACAGATCTTCCTGAGAGCAGCTGGACACAGAAGCAGGGGGAAGCAGAAAAATTAAAAAGTGGCAAAGACACTTATAAACACCAAGGTTGATCCCTGTGTACACAGTATAAAAGCTCACCATCTGTTTCTGGTAGTTCTCTATATCCTACATCATTCTTGTCTACAGGAACAACAATGCCAGCACTGTGGAACGTCTTGGTGACCACCTGTGACAGGACAGGAAAAATTCTCCTTATCCAATAGGGTCAAGTTAGACCCACACAAATATACAGTGTTAGAATAGGAAAAAAAAATGCAACCACTTTAAATAGTGTTACTCAAGTTCTGTCAAACAATACCATAAGTTTATCCACTATGATTACAACTAAGTAGATTCTACGGTGGCCCTGAGAGCTCACAGCACTGCAAACCGAGAAAACACTGGCAAAATATAAAACAACTTCATCAATTTTGACAACACAGGCACAGCATTAAGAAATTAGTTTCTACATTTGGTTGTGTTGTGGCTTTTGCAGCGCGTTTTTCATTTGCTTGTATTCTGTCTTTGAGTGTGCTTTCTCAATTTGCAGGGCTGTAAGCTCTCAGGGCCACCGTAATATTCCTTGAAACAACTACATAAAAACGTTGGAGTGATGCTCAAATCACCCAGCAAACACAACTTTATATAATACTTAATTTAAAACACCCTGCAAAGGTTTAAAATTTGAAATCCAGGACTTAGTTTGAGCCAATGTATCCATTACCTTCTTATCCCTTTGCTTCATGCCTTTGGTCTTCTGCTCTAGAGAAAAGCCAAGAGTTTCTGCTCGTTCTCTAAGCTTTGCCTCCAAGCCTTCCAAAGCATCTCCCTCTGCTTTCTTACAACTCCTCTCTTTCTTCTTTTTTAGTAAATACAGGCTGATAGTGGGGGGGGGGGGGGGGGGAAATCAACAGCAGGTGAGACAACATACAGTTGAAAGGAAAATCATGTAAATGATTTGCAACCATTGTACTATTGAGTGCAATACTTTGCATCCCCTTAATTTGAAATGGCCAAAAAGTAAAACAATGAGTTTTTCTTTCATCAACACATTAATAAATGAATAATTAGCTAGAACAATGTTACTTCATCGTAAAATAAATTAAAAAAAAAAAAGTAGCAAGTTCAAGTAGCGTATAAAAAGGAATGTTATAGTAAAATAATAAAATTTATGCAATTGAAAAAGTTCGCATCCCCCTTATGAACTGTTCTGCAATACTTTGCCTTTATAAAGTCCTAACATCTTTGTGAACCCTCTGAACACCATTTGTAGTCTTTCAGGTGCAATTCAGCTCATCCTTCATGGTATAATTATTCACAGGTTAACCAGACTGCATTATCACCTGCCACGTACAGCCTTTTTCAAATCTAACCACAAGCTTCCATTGATTTAAGACTGGATACTGGGTAGACTATTTTTTTAAAAAGAAAAACAATTAATGTATTTTTAAAAAAAAAACATTTCTGAGTTGAATTTGCTTTTTGCTTTGGATCAATGTCTTGCTAAAGGATCCAGCATCTTAAAATATATCCCTCCCCAGCTTTATGAAGTTCTTGCCAATTTCATTTAAAGGTATCCTGATCCACGAATTTGATCCAGAATTCTGATTTTTGCAGTATTTAGCAAAATGACACTGTTTTGTTACATCTAATGATAAAATAACATTTGTACTAGCTGTAGATAAAGTATTTTGTTTATAAAAAAGCTCTTTGTTATATTCTTTTTGCCATTGTAAGAAGATGGAGATTTCATTTTTTATTGAAGCACAAATGCACCACGATTTGTATACGACAGACTCGTAAACAGGGGTGCTGACCAGCTCTAATAATCATGTCAAATGGATTTTCTACTAATAATTTAAAGGAAACTGAAACTCACCATGAATAAAGTAATGTTTGTATGTGATAAATATATGACAATTAGTACTCACAAGATGGCAGCAAACAAGTTGTCCCCTGTCTGTGTTATAGTGCAGCCCCTCTTAGCTTCACTGGCCCCAACAAAAGAAGGGAGGAAGTCTGGAGTATCTCTGGTTGAGTTTCGGAACAATAAACACAAATTACAACTACTCTTGCACTATACACTAGTTTTCTCAAGTAGCTGTTACAGTAACTATTAGAGGACTAGTCATCCTGTAGAAGTGACAGCATCGTAACAATGGCACTTGTACTAGCTGTGCACAGTTTAAACACCTTCACAGATTTCAGACAGCAAAACAGATTGTCTGCTATACCTGTAGTAGCCAATGTGATACTGGCTGTCGTCACTCCCCTTAAGGACTGTCTGAAACTCTGGTGGGTCATAAAAATACCTCCAGTGAAGATGGAAGTTAGGCTGAGGATTCTTTGAGTTTTTGTGAGCTCCTGCCAGAATTTCAAAAGGACCAACCAGCTGCAAACCCAGTGTGTCATTCAGAGCACCTATAAAACATATAAAACACGGACATCTGGTGACATACAGCATCGGTAAAAGGCTGGAACACACATTAAATTGTAAAAAGACTCGTAAAGCAATGCTGTGTTTTCACAAATCTCCAAGAGAATAAAGAGTGCAAAATGTGAATGGGTCTGAATACTTTCTAAAGCCACTGTATAAACTGATGAACAGCTCCATACTCACTGAAAAACTGGCAAACAAAGACAACATCTAACAATTATACTTGTGTCTTGTGTCATCTACTCCATCCATCGAGTATCACTAAACTCAGTGGCTCCATCCTGTTTTCTCTATTAGTCTACAGACAGAAAAATTGATTAAACGTCACATGCACCTTCTGTTCTATCAGTACTGTAACCAGATAATGCTGTTAGTGTAACGAGCATACCACACGGGTTGTCAGGGCAAAGCTGCTTGCAGAAATCCCAAAAGTGGTACAGATCTTCTGGCATCTGAAACTGGTACACTTGCACCATCTCATCACGCTGCTCTGAATCCACATCTGACATAGGCACAGTTTGCGATTCATCACTACGGCCTTTCTTCATCTCCCAGTTTCCTGTACCTGATTCCTAAAGAAATGCAGAAGAAACATTGTATCATGTTACACAAAACAATGTGTATGCATACAACCGCCAGGTAAAAAGTTGAACTTTATACTAGTAGAGACTCAACTCAACATGCATCAACTCCATTATACCAATAATGGTGGACAAAAATTTAGAAAATCCCATTCGAACATAACCCAACTGCATTATAATTTGCATCTTCCAAAATGTGGACACAATGTCTCTCTTTGACACAAACAAAGCTGAAATGTATGACCCTCATTAGGTTCATTGCAGGGTTGTTGTATTATGTTATTGGACAATAAAGCGGCCACTGTATTGCATAAAACCTTAGATAGTTCAGCTCCACCTGTGGTTAGCGGCCAGTGCTTTGGTCCTGGAAGAGGAATTAAGATCTTACAACAGGAGCTCTTAGTTAACTAGTGTCAGCAGTAAATAGGACGCATATTTTTTGCCTTTGTGGGCTCAAACCCATGAAACAAGGCACCCACTCGTTTCTCTGCCGCATTTTTTCTGGCTGGAGGCAAGTTAACTTTAACGATAACCGACCAATATAACTTGGATATAAATACCGTTAAGGCCTCATCGTTTCTCGTTTGTATAATAAAATGAACCCCGAAACTCGCTGTGCTGTGACTGGTGTGTTGTGAACCTCAGTACACAGGCGGATTCATTCTGCACGGCTGCTGCCATGTTGTCGTCTGACCACTGCCGCTCGGGACAAACAGGATTTAACAGACGCGGCTTTGTCACTTCGGATTAACACACGCAGTCCTCTGACGGACGGATTAATCCCTATAATAAGTCATTTATCCAACCTAACAGAGGCGGTGAAAGAGGCGTTAAATTACCTGAGCGGATTTGGGCTTTCTTTTTGCGCGCCCTGTCATTTTCGTCGTCTTGTCTCCCCGTCGACAAATTCTTCTGCAGCCAGAAATCAGCAACAACCGCGCTGCATTAATGAGCATCACCGCCCCCAGAGGCCGGAGGTGGTAACGACAGAATCCCAACCCAAATAAAACAGCTCACCACACAGGTCTAAGCTTTTCTGTACATCCATCCAGATTTCAGTTGTGCTAAAACATAATCAGGAAACTAAATATAGAGTCGAGTTAGAAGACTGTCTATAGCATTTTATTTTGCATCATTTGGAAGTTTATGTGGACTGAAAATCAGTAAACTTACAAACTTAAACTTATATTATATTGAAAAATGTTGATAAAACAATCAGTGAAGGAATTAATGTTATAAGCTTTCTTGTACATCATCAAAAATTATTGTATTTTTGGCAATATCTTTTGTAATGTTAGTACAAGCATCATAAGGAATAAAAGTTGGACATTTAGAAATTCCAAACACATCGAATTTCCACTGGTGGAAAATCCATAATGTTTTATAGACAACACTGGGTAACACCAGCCTTACAGGATGACTTATTGTACAATACAATACAAGTATTGTCTTCTTTACTTAAAAAAATCCAGATAAGGTTTACAACAATAGTTCAAATTGTAACGTAGTGACTAACAGTTCATCCATTTGCATTTTACTTTACATGCACAATTGTGCTGTAGAGATACATGTTTTGAATTTGTCCAAAAATACAAATATGATAGGGAACTGATCAAAAAAAATTTTTGTGCATTAAATATGCTCCATCATATGCTCTAGAGCGGTTGTTTAGTTACCATAACTGCAATTTGCTGATGTTAGTCGAAATTATTGTATATGCCATGTACACAGTTGCTGGGGCAATATATCTTTAAGGTGTTTCCAAGATATGATAGACATACACATGCAGAAAGGTGAAATTTATCTTCAAGTTGTCCACTCATCTATTCCTGTGTCTGTGTCACTTAGTCTTTAAATGTGTTTCCAGAGTTGCACTGCTGCTATTTTCACTGTCTTGTTCCTCTGCTTTTTCAGCAAGATGCATCCAGTTTTCTCTGTTCTTCTTACAACCGCTCAGCAGTGGGGAGCAAGTGTCAAATATTCTTGATAAAGCCTGATGGAGACAGAGACAAAACGAAGCAAAGACAAAGAATTAGAGGTTTAAGGTAGAAAAGTAAAAATAGGGGCAGAAAACACGATAGCAGTAAGGTCCGTGTGTTTTCGAGCATGCTTTCCCTCACATGAACATGTAGAAACAGCAGCAACAGTGACTCACCTTGTAGAGTGGGTAGCAGATTTCATCAATGTATTCAACCTGCATGTGTGGAAGCCGACTGGTGTTTTCTCTGTTCATAATATCCTGGTGAGAAGAAAATGACCTGGTAATTAGAAAAACTAATTTTCTAGTATGGGCAAAACTAAGTCATTTATTTATTCATAGTTAAAACCATGAATCCATTGAATAGCAAATGTAGTTATTTTGCTTAAAGAGGCCATATTATTCATAAATTAGGACTATATTTAGGGGATCTATTAAAACAATCTTGCATCATTTTACTTTTAAAAAGTGCTTATCTATCAGCTCATCTGGTCAAGTGAGTAAAATAAATTGTTCTGGCTCTTTTTCTTTAAACCTTGTTCTCCCTGAGGCCAATCTGTCTTATTAGCTAGCTGGTAAAAGTCTTACTCTTGGTGTACCCAGTAGGAGTGGAAAGTCAGAACAGAGATTGTTTTATTGACTTCCACGACAGTCATATGTCACACTGTTGGCCATGTAGAAAAAAATTGGTCACACCCAAAGCAACAGGGGAGACTGAAACGTTGTATTTACAGCAAGTCTGTAAACAAACTTGTTTTGTTTTTTTTGTTTTGTTTTGTTGTCACTTTAGCTCTGCCTCACCACTGCCTCACCCTTCCCAATTTTACCAGTCTTGGGACCAAAGCTCAGATGGGCACTGGCTTGGTGGTTAGGTGGTTCACTTTCTTGCACAGGGACACTTGATGGACCGTCAACCCAACGGTCAATGGGCGATTTTAAAAAGCATAAAATGGCCTCTTTAAATACTGAACTCATGGTTTTACTGTAACAGGAAAAACTGAATTGGCAGTAAACATCATATTGTAAATTAAGTTAATTTAGCATAACATTCACTACCTTTTTGGTAGCACCCTTTATCCAAAACAAAATAAGCGAACCCTTGGTAAAATTTAAAATGTAGACAAACTAGCTCCTAGTGAGACTTACAATGGGTTTAATTTTGAACTCTTCTTTCTCTTTGTCCCCTTGCGCAAAGAACTCCATAGCAACCAGGCTGGCAATCTGTGTTAGAAGAAGAGAAAATATTATTTTAAGGTTGTATTGAGCTCAAAATGAATGAGAGATGACGTATGATGTGTTCTTTGTGGCACCTACTCTTTTTTGTTCAGGCCAAGGCTTTGTAATGGCAGAAAGGTCACTAGCTGTCATCAACATTGACCTGTCCGGTAAAAACATTTGTTAAAAGACAGCCCTTTGTACTTTATCCTCAAACACACACACCTTGTCATATGTTACTGATTTTAACACATTTTATATTCACCTTAACAGATCTCTATGTTTTTCACTCTTCCAATTCACTCTGCTTTTTTTGGCGAGAGCAAAAAACTCATTCCTTCTTCTTAAAAAAAAGTACAACAAGATAACCTGAGTTAAAACAAGACTTACACAATGCTTGACCTACGGTTACATTGACATTTAATGTGTTAACATACTCCATGTAGATGGTCAGGTCAGTGGCGAGAATTGCTCTTTTGATCATGTGTAGTAAAGTTTTGTGGTCTTCTGCAGAAATGCCACTGAGAATCTGACTCCCCTGGGAGATAATGAAAGAAATATAAGTGAAGACTACACCTCAGGGACCATCAGAAGAAAAAAACGAGAATTGCATTTTTAATTTTGTTAAAAAGGGAGTAGATATTCCAGGATGGCCTATTATAATTCTGAAAAAAGTCAGTTAAGATCCATAACATAACAAATAATATATCACTTAATATGAGGAAAGAAACACTGGGGTATATGGTTAACAAGATCAAACAGATACAGTTCCCAAAGTCTGAGACCTACAGATGGATGAATATTAATGAAAATAATGACTAGATGGATGAGGTCTTACAGTGTTGCTCAGGATGAAGAGGCACATGTTATAGTGGTGGTTCTCAAGAGAAGAGTGGCCATACAGCTGAGCTAAAGGCTGCTGGCTCCTGAGAGACAGACAGAGAGAGAATATATAACTGACCTCCATTCATCTTAATGCAAACTGTACAGAAGTCAAAACGTGTCATATACATATATTAGTATATACAAACATATTGGCACTATACCACAAATACCAGAACCCCCATAACTCCAAACTAACTGGAAATTCTCTAGGTCCTGATTGGCTTTGTAAAAATTCAAATGTAGCCATTAGCAATCTAAACGTAACCATTTTTACATAGCCAAGTGTCACATCATTCATAAAGATTCCACTTTTCTCCTCCTGCTCACATTCATGGCCATTTTAGCTCATCCTAAAACAAAGTGAAACAGTTGACATTTATGTTTTTAGCTGAGTGTACTTAAAACCACAAATAAAAACCTTATTAAAAGACTGTTTGAATTCACTTTTCCTACAAACAAGGCTGTAAGGCAAGAACACAAAACAGTGAATCACTGTCTCTCTTTGATCACCAAAAGGACACTTATTTTTCTCATTGACCCCAATAACTGAAATAAACTAGTTAATCCCATGCAGGATCGTCCACTGTAAGGCTGCATGTTTTTTCCCACCAGGTGGTTTACACCAAGCCCTCCAGGCTGGTCTAAAATCAGAAAACAATCTTAAATAAGTCCACCATGAGGTTTCACTGCAACCATTTGATTTCTGTTGGTAGATGGCCTTAACCATCTTTGTATACAGACCCTTTTCTGTGGCATCATTAAAAGAGACACTACTGGAATCTACTACAGGATCAGAACAGTCTTTTACATCAGAAGACAGACTAATTGCAAGATGTGGATCAGTGATGTGTGGTAGTAGAGAACCATCACAGTAGTAAGTTAACTGTTGGCTCATGAGTCCAGTCGCTTGGAGACTGACTTATATTTCAAGTAGACAAGAAGCCAGAAAGGACTGTCCAACTGAGGTCCAGTCAGGCCACCACCTGTCCAGGAGTAGAAATTCTGTCAATGTGGACAAAAAACCTTTCCCCCTTACTCTTTAAGAAGAAATGCCACTCTAAGGAACACAATGTAGCTTGCCAGATTGACAGCACCCCGGTCTGACCCCCCCCCTATGAACTCTAAAAGGAGCGCTGAGATTTATTTCAACAACACTGAAACCAAGAGCATTCGTATTATATAACAACCCAAACAACTTAAATATATACATTATGTAGAAATAACAATGCAGAAAAATATATATTTAACTGAGTTTAGATAAAAAACATACTTACATACTTAAAAACATACTTACCTTTCTATGAAGGAGTTATTGACTCCTCTGTGGTCAAGATCATGATTCAGGGTGGCAATCATCAATGCTAAGATCTCCAGGCGAGAAAAAGTAGTCTGACATACAAACAGAAAGAAAGAAAGACAAATGAGAGAGAAATTGTGAAACAAAGGTAGAAATGATAAATGAGTTTAGTTTAGTAAAATTTTGCATATTTTTAAACCTTTTTTCCACTACTCAGTGTTATAAAAGGACATGCTTTGTTTGGGTTGTGTGGAATAAAACCTTTATCCTAAATACAAGTGATATGCACTGAACATTAACATTTACTGACTGACTGACCAATTTAATAATGTCCATTAATACCTGTTAATGGTATAATAATTGAAGCAATATTATTATTATTATTATTATTATTATTATTATTATTATTATAACAATAATAATAATAATAATAATAATAATTTGTTGGGTCTAAAATTGAAGTTTCAAAAAAATAAGATTGCTCTGAGGGCTGCCTCCTATAATTCTTACAGAAACCTAAGATAAAGGGAATTTCAGGACTTGAAACAGATGAGATTTGGAGTAAATAGTACCCTTGGTCAACATTTTGCAGCTGATAGTTGCACACAGTTTATTGTTACCAAGTGTAATTTTTTTAAAAGCCATGCCTTATTAGGGGATGCATGTATCTTCCTGACTATATTTAATGTTTTACCATTTTGAAACTATTCATTAGTTAAGAAAATATCGTGTGGTCAGTTAGCACTATGTGCAGCCTTTTTGTGAACAGGGTTTGGGACTGGGTTTGTGTAAAATGCAGTTGATCTTTCCTATGTGCCTGTGTGTTTTAGACATCTAAGAGTATACATAATCTTGTGTTAATAAAAATAAACTCAATATACAAGTGAGGGGGGGGGGGGCAAAAAAGACCTAAATAATTCTATGGAACCTTCTGAAAATGTGCCTAGAAACCTGGGAAATCCTATTGTATTTTAGTTTTAATATAACTTTTTTTAATGGTACTTGTCTTTGGATGTGTCAGTACAGTGCCTGCTGCTGTTCAGGCCCACATGGACACATGCATGCACTGACCTGGAGCTGCTTGGTGGCTATGAGCATAGCAAACATGCTTTGTGCAGTGCTTAGTGCATGACTCCAGTTGTGATACAGCACGTTGTTTCTGTACCCACGTCTCACAGTCAGAACCCACTGGCACAAAGTCTGAAGGAAAGAGAGTAACAAGTGATGAAATTCTTTACAGATCAGCTAGAATTTTCTTCATTTTAGTGCATCACCCTTAAAATGTTGAATTAATTAAATAAAGACTTGTGTGGTGCTCTCAGGATAATTACCTTGTAATTAATGTTAAAATCCTGCACTAAATTAAGGTCCAGGAACATACGGATGGTGGCCTGTATGGTGAGGTCCTCAGGCAGGCCAAAATCAGAGAAATGGAAGTCTAGGATATGCAGTGATTCAGCAGAAGGAATGGTGGCCTCCTAAAAAAAACACTCACTTTCAAGCACACAACATTAACTCACTGGGAAACACGACAGCAACAAAGCCATTTCCTTTGCTAACACTTTCCCACACAGTGTACATGCAGGGAAGACATCTAGATTTAACATGGGTGAGGAGGTTAACACCTCCTCTGCCACCCACGCGCAGTGATAGCAGCTATGCAAGAGCTTTAGGTTGGTGGGGCATTAGTTGCATGTTAGCATTAAAGCCAGTTAATCTGACCTGCAGAAATAAACTGCAGTGTGATTCCAGGTCTAGTTACAGAATGACAGAAAAGAAGGGAGAGAGAAGAAGGCTGTGGCTCGTTTTTTATGAAGTACAGGGGGCAGAAGCTGAACCGAGGCTACACACTGATGGAAAGTCTTCATTTCTGCCATTGAAAGTTAAGAATCACCTGTAATGCTTGGATTTCCTGTTCTGCTGCAGTGATGTGATAGGAGAGGACCTGCAGGAAGAATTATGAAGACACATATCAGCTTTTCAATTTTCTGCAGGCTTCAAGTGAAAGGCATGGCTGGTGTATTTACAGGTTAAATTAGTTTAGCCACCTCCTGTGTGACCTCTATACTGGCTCTCCGCTCCTCAGTGATCTGCACGGTCTGAGCATACTGCAGAGCCAGGCCGCAGTACACTGCCAAGTCCTCCAGTAGGCGCTCATCAAATCTGTTAAAGGGTTCCATCTCATCTGAGTCTCTGCTGTGTTTGTTCATCAGCTGGCACACCGCTATATGCCCATAAAAGAACATAGCCAGAACAGAGACAGGTGTGGATTCTTAGAAAGAGGGTTAAGTCTGTCAAACATCGTTGGGGTGGTCCAGTAAAAACGGCTTCGGCCTCTTATGTACCAGCACACAATCAACGTATTTATTGTTATTATTTATTGTACCAAACATAAATGATGTTAATGGTAATTTAGTTGAGGCAGGTTTTGTAATAATTTGTCAGATGAAGCCATGAGTATGATTGGTAGAAGTGAGGCCATGTTTGTTCATTAATCTACAATGAATATTTCTATTTGATGTGTATAACTTACCAATGACATGTTCTGACCTCTCGTTTCTAACAGGGCAGCAGATCAGACTCTTTATTGAACCGTCAGAACTTCCTGACATATTAAGTGTTTCCATAGTGACCAGGCTACGAAGGGCATGTGATGAATCTATATCTCTTACATCACGCTCCCTGAAAAATGACACAACACTGTGTTACTATATTTATGATGTTATTGAAAGAATATTAAAATGAGCAAATCACCAGTGAGGGCTTGTGCTGTGAGGAGACAGTACCTTCTGTAGATCTGGATGGTTGAGCCAAGCTCTTCACACTCCAGGTATATTACTCGCGAGAACGAAACCTGGAATGAAACCACCAGAAGAACGGAAAATGTTGTAATTTAAGAAAGATGTGTTTCATCTGTAAATTAATGAATCGATCAGTCCAACACAATAGCACACCTTGTCTGCAACAAGGGAGGTTTGCTCACTGAGGATGAAGATGGTGCAGTACTGAGCATTAGTGAAGGGCATTATTGTGGCTGCCATCTTACTCAGCCCAACCTCAAAGGAATGATGCTCCTTCGACAATACGTGTGCCATCTCTATCAAGGCCTGACACGCGAGAAATGAAATGATGCTATCATCGGTGTACAAACAGTGCATTGACAAACACCATAACCACAGCACACAGTACAAACTTCTGATATGAACATGTGACTATGCAGCAGGTGTTTTAAAATGTTACCTGACTGCGTTTGGCCTCCTGTCTTGAGCTCTCATACAGCTGAACATTGTCCAGGACCATCCCCAACATGTCCATATGACTGGACAGCACCTGGCAAATCAAAATCAAGTGCAGATATTAGAATATAATCATTATATGGGTTTGTTAGATATAACAGAACTTTACGATATTTGCAGCAGTGCTTGAAGTATAAAACAACTGGTTTTCTTTTATAATGCACGTGTTCCTTTCTTTTCTTTCTTTTCTCCTTCATATTCCTTAGCAGCATGTGAAATTGTTTCTCACTGCAGAGAAACAATTTGTCATAGTGAGAGTTTCTCACTGTAAAATGAAAGAGTTCTCAGGTCCTCACCTTCTCATCCATGCTGGTAAAAACAGAAACCAAGCCATGTCCAAAGCTTCTCTTATTGATCATTACCACCACCCCGACCACCTGTGCACATAAGAAATATTAAAAGTTATATGTGACAGAAAAGTTTAAACATTTAAAGTATATGAAAAACATAAGTGTTACCTCTCCTCTGTAGTTTTTGATGGGCACACTCAAAAGAGTCCTGATCTTAAAGTCTGATGATTGGTCTTCATCTGCGTCAAACCTCTGGTCCTGAGGAAGTAAAGTTAAATATAGCATAAAAATAAGTCCCTTATTAATGCAATGCTTGAAACACTGTTGTGTGATTATGTCCCTGCAATTTGGAAGCAACATGCATTAACATCTCACTAAATATTACACTCTATTCATACCATGTCCTTAAATTACCTGGTCAATATTGTTCATTGGCTTTAGATACAGTATATCCAGCCAGAAATACCCACAATACTTAGTAACCTTGGAGTCCCAAAGGTGATTAGGAACTACCCATTAACACCCACACTACCTGGGATTTACCTGTGCAACACTGGTAATGTCAAAAAGGAGGGGCAGTATGGGCACCTCTCGTAAGCCATTTAGTCTTCTTAGTTAGTGTGTGTATGTGTAGGCGTGTGCACACTGTGGCCTTTCTATTATTGAGAGGTTGATCAGTGGAAAAAGTCTCAAAAGGGATTAGCAACAGTTGCGTCAGGGATTCCCCAACATGCCCACACACAAAAAAAGAAAAACAAACGTCAACTAAAATCAGGCTGAGGAAATGGGTGACTCCTATAGTGTACATTCCTTTTTTTAATTATCTGTGTCTCTGACCACTTTATAAATCTAGAAATGTGTCTGTTTAATTATAACAACTACTAGTAATTTTCCAGGTCGAGCTTTAACCTCTGATGCGTCTCTCAGGTTCAATGGTGACTCTGTAGCCAGTACACATCCAATGGCACCTTTCAGCAGCTCCATGTGTGCTTGGCTACAGTTGTTGCCATCACCAAGACAACCCAGTGCTGTCGGGGCAATCACTTCCTCCAAGGTTCTCCTTCCACTACAGTCTTCCTTTACAAGAGCTAGGGAGCCACACTCAGCTGCCAGTAGCTCCCTGGTGTGCAGGACAGCCCCATGGCAGAGCTCTGCTACAGAGCCTATCAAGCTGAGATCTCCTCTCAGCAGGTCCACCATCCATGGGCATCCCTCACAATGGCCACAGGTTGCAGGCCTGCTAGTGGTGGAATGTAGAAGTTGAGGACAGTGAAGCAAGTCCTGGGAGCAAACTGGAGAAAGAGGACGACAGGGAGAAAAGGAGAAGCAGGAAGAACGAGAAGAGAGGCGAGAGCAAGGGGAGTGACCACCCAGTACATGTGGACTGCAGTGATCCATCCAGTTAGGAGCACTGAGATGAGAGGTGAGGGGTTTGAGCTTGTCTGTTAAAGATGAGATGTTGAGTGAGTTGTTCACACCATGGCGAGTCTTCTTGACCAGGACAGAGTGGTCAGAGCTGACGCTGGAGTCACAGACGAGACAGATTGCATTTGCATGAAGAAGTACAAAATAGAACATACAGCTTTTTCCCTAAAATTGACATTTTTTTAAATTGCATAATATAGATATATTTTTAAGTCAAATATGACAGTGATAGTGTGACATTTCTTACGCTGAAGCTCTGCGTAAAAAGAACGTCCTCGTAAAGTCGTAGTGGTCATCCAGCCACGCCTCAACTTTGTCTCCAAATGTCCTGCTCGGCCGCTGTGTCCTGTGGGGCTCCAAAGCGGGGGAGAAGAACAAACTCTTGCCCTGCGTCGTGGGGGTCTCACTCAGTGTTTCCACGCGCAAAGAGCCCGCTGCACGAGATGTAGCTGGAGGTGCGCTGCCAAGATCCATGGAGTCCAGCGCTTCGGAGTGGAGGCACGGCATCCCCTCACTCAAGTAAAGCGAAAAAAGATCGATTAAACTCAGTTTTCGAGCTCGATGAGGTATCCCGGAGGAGCACCTGCTGCTGGATGTAAACAGAATAAATGACGCGCTGGAGAGGAGAGCGGTGCTTAAGAAGGTGCCTGTGGAAACGATTGCGTAAAGATAATCCCCTGACCTTTTTTAGCCTCTTTGGCGCCTCAGGTCTGTTGATTAAAGGAAACCTGATTGGTCCGTCTCTGAATTAATGGATTGGATCCAAACTCAGGCTTTGCTCTAATGACATGACTCTTATCCGTCATACACAATTTGTCACATTCTTGCTAAATGCTGTAGATATAGGTTACCTGAAGAAAGTCAGTCAATTACAAGGTTTTTTTCATTAGACATTTGTGCTTTGCTCTTTGTACTTACTTAGTATTTATTTATATAAAGTCTATATAGTAAATCAATATTAAATTATTATATAACTCCTGTACAGATACTATAAATATACACAATAAACACACAATAACATTATATTTAGGAATTTTCTGAATTAAGCCATCCATCCATTTTATACACTTCTAATTTTTAGAGAGGGAACTTAAACTTGATCAATATTATTTACACACGCCTGTATTAGTACTGTAAATAGTTGTAGTCATTGCACATGTGCTGAGGAGCGGAAGTTTGTGGAAAATTATGTAAACTTCAATAATTATGATAATATGATTATTCTAGATTGTGGAAAGGGACGAGCGGTACAACGATGTTGTTTGTTCGGAGTACACACAGTTCTGTAGTAAGAACAAACTGTACAGTGTGTTAGTTCTGAAAATACCTCACTGCACTGACGGAGAGCCTATAAGATGGACAGATAACTTTGTTGTTTCTGAATAGAAGCACAATGCAATTATGAAATTGTTGTGTAAATTCTCTTTCAAGCACTGCAACACTGTGTAAATCAAACGTGACTTTTTCAAAAACGCTATTCGTTGTCTTACTAGTGTTTAACTGCCCACCACTTAGTGTGTAACTGCTCCCCCTGTTGGTTTCTTCTTCCTCATCACCTGCAGTGGGTGGATGCACCACTGACAGCTGTGCTGTGATTGGCTGCTCATGGAGGAGGCTGCCATGACACAGTGGATGCTGCACAGAATCAGTTCCACAGCATCAGCAGCCAGCAAACCTCCATCCTCCTCGTTATCCTTCTCATTCTTCTTCTCTCCTCCTTTGCCTCACCTCATCTCACTACCATCCTTACTCTCTCTTTTCTTTCCCTTTTCCTGACCCTCTGACAGACACACAGGCCTGCTGGGGCTCACTGCCGAAGAGGACCAGTAGGAATAGCAGCAGCAGAAGCAGCAGTGACGGCAGCAGCGGACTGGTAGGTGTGCTGAGGCCTGTTTCCCTCCCTCCTGCAGCACAGGCAAGCCATCACGCTCTCCTCTGATCTCCGCCAAGGACTATCTAATTGAGATGTGTGTGAGTGTGTGTGTGCTTGTGAGAGCAGGGATCTGGAAAGTGGGCAGAGAGGACTACCACACCCTGGCAGTATTTGCTACAACTGCTGGGGCTGCGGAGAGTGAATGTTAAAGTGGATATTTTCACAGTGACATTAGTGGCTTTAGTGTTGACTAGGCCTTGTGTTTCTGCACGTCTTTGCAAATTGTTGTGTTGAATATCTAACAAAGGTCACAGCATTTAATGTGCTATGTGCATGTATTGTGAGCCTGCCCAATGATAGTCCTTTTATTTCCAAAACTATCTTCCTCACCAGCCCTCCCACCCACTTCACCCCACCTCAGATCACCAGATTCACCACTTTCCTCCTATCCTCTTTCTCTTCGATCTCCATTCCATCTCCTCTTCATGCCTCCTCTCCTTCCTGCTGGCTGGTTTTCCAGGATGCCTTGTTTCAGGCAACTCCGCTAGGCCCCAGCAGCATGGGCGGAGCCTGGGTGGTGAGAGAGAGCACGGATTGGACCCTTCCCCTCAGGACGGGCGCGCTGGCGGGTCACCCTCATTCAGCTTCAGATGGGCGAGGACGCTGAGAGCCCCAAAATCAACCACACCTTCCTGCGAGACTATGTCACTGAAGGTAGAACAGATGATGTGTCATCTCTGTGGTGTCAGATAATGTGCTGATTGAACCGATTCATTTCGGCTTCATGGGCACATTGTCCCAGCGCTGCTGGATACGAGGATAGGACGATGACATTAATCACTCTGTGACTGGCTAAGACACAAGTTGTTGTCCTGAAATTTTAAATAGTTGATTTATGGGCTCACACTGCATACTTTGTAATGCAGTTGGCAAAGGTTTTTTTTTCTTTATTTCAGATGCTCTACCCTATTTGTTATAGCCCTTAATTTCTCTCTGCCTACTTAATACCCTTTAATTTCCTCTCTGTTCTGTCATCTTTCTCCTTTTTTTCCACTGTATTTTATTCAAACCATTATCCTGCCTAATTTTTTTAAATTTTTTTGTCATCCTCACAGCTGATGTCATCTCTACGGTGGAGTTTAACCAGACAGGGGACTTACTGGCCACAGGGGATAAAGGTGGCCGTGTGGTCATCTTCCAGAGAGAGACTGAGGTTAGTTAAGTATTATTACCAGCTTACACTTGGGTGCAAAAGTTTGCTGAATTCTGAATTCCACTGTAAGGGGATGCAAACGTAACTCTGAACCTAACCTAAGAAAAGTGCACATTCAGCTAGTATAAATGTAAAGAAATGTAAGTATAAAATGCTAGTATAAACTAAAATTGTGAAAACACTTTTCTTAAATAAATCAGAGCATAAGTATGCATCCCCCTTTGATGAGTAAATTAAGAAATAGCTTTAATTAAGTTCTTATGATGGAAGATTGTATCAGCTAATTGTGCATTAAATATTATGGAGATGAAAAAATGTCTTTGTTTTGCTCTTTTTTTCAAAATAAGGACACACAATTTTTGCACCCAACTGTATGTCCTCACTACAGCACACTTACACATAGAAATGTCCATTCAGCTGTGTTTTTCCACTGTTGACCTCGGACAGTTTAAAGGGGAGTCAGATGAGGCAGGGGACTCAGGGGAGTACAATGTCTACAGCACGTTCCAGAGCCATGAGCCAGACTTTGACTACCTGAAGAGTCTGGAGATTGAAGAGAAAATCAACAAGATCAAATGGCTGCCACAGCAGAACGCGGCACATTTCCTGCTCTCCACTAATGGTAAGACATGAGTGACATGCAGTGCGTACCTCTCCCAACCAGATTTTGAGTTCCCAGTGAGTAATAAACTTGTGTCAAGTTTCTGCCAAATCAGTAGTGAAAATACATTAATTTTGACATATATTGTAACTGGCTTCATTGCATAATACTTTTAGGCCCCAGCACTGTGCCAATCTGGCATTATCTTTTATTACCTAGGTGGGATAAAATAACATCAGGCCGGTCATTGGAGACACACTAGAGTATACAGTAGTGGCATCACTATGTGTGTGAAAACCACGAAATTTAACCAGTGCTTTAATTCTATCCCTGCCATGAGACCGAAAGATTGTTTTTTTCTTATCATAGAAAGCAGTTAACCATCAGGATTTTAACCATCTGTCAAAAACAACTCTGATCAGTCCTCCTTTAGACGGACAAATGAGAAATCAGCTTTATTTTATGCCTGTTACAGATAAGACCATTAAACTGTGGAAGGTGAGTGAGAGAGACAAGAGACCAGAGGGATACAACCTGAAAGATGAGGAGGGACGGCTCAAGGACATCTCCACCATCACCTCTCTGCAGGTACACACTCACCGATGTGCACAGCCAAACTGTTATTTTGGTGAGATATATATATATATATATATATATATATATATATATATATATACACCTGTGTCAAGTTGACATTGAGCAAGTCCACTGTCTGTCTGTTGTGCCTTTGCTCTTGATCCTTGACTCTCCTCTGATTCTGCTCTTCTCGACTTTCTAGTTCTCTTTGGATCATTCTATTTCTTTTCTCTGTGCTCTTTTCCTCATTTCCTTGTTTGTTTTTGTTCACATTCATTTTCAAGGTGCCAGTGCTAAAACCTACAGATTTGATGGTAGAGGTCCGTCCCAGACGAGTGTTTGCCAATGGACATACCTACCATGTCAACTCTATCTCAGTCAACAGCGATGGGGAGACGTACCTATCTGCTGATGATCTACGCATCAATATGTGGCACCTAGGCATCACAGACCGCAGCTTCAGTATCCTTCATTACAGTGATTTGTTTTGATTACCCCACTCTGATTTAATTTTGAGCCACACTGTGCCGATAAACAGCATTATCTGCCTTCTGTAACCATGTAACTGTTCTATGATATTTTGTTTGTAACTTAACCTGTCACTGGAGGATGACTCTCCAGTTTCACCGGTTATGAAATTTGCAGAACTGCACTAAGGAGAGGTATAAAATAGACCATTGGAACTATCGTTTTCACTGTTACGCAAGCATTTTTGCGTGTCATCACAAACAATTCTGCAGCAGCAATAAGGAAAGTGCACTTGGATAATGAGCAAAAATCAATTTCTAGAACAAAGGAGGGAGAGTGGAAGAGAGGCATCGTAGAAATCTCCACTGTATGTAACAGACTTTTTTCCTGCAGGTTAAAAATTGCCTTTACAAGTCACATCTAGGTTCCCATCTATTTTTTTGGTTGTATATTTAGGCATAATGTTAAACAAGGGCACACTAAATCCTATGTGTGACTTGAAATCACCTGCCTCAGTGTTTCTGTGCAGCCTGTAATGCGTTGTATGTAATGTATTCCTATTCAAATGGAAGCTGACCTAGAAGAAGACTTTAAATAATTCACTCAACAGTACACTTTCTACTGAACCTCACAGGACTACCACAAATAGAACAGAGAGAGGATAGCAGAGTGCACATGCATACTTGGCATTGGTTGCGGTGAATTTTTAGGGGGTTGTGGTTCTGTAAGTATGGTGCTAAAACAATGCCTCATTTTGCATTGCGGGATTCTTCTCCGGATGTACCTTACTACTCTTCTCTGCAAAAATATCAAAACATAAATCTAACCACAAGACTTTGGACATGCTATGCTGTAATTTCTCTGTTTTTAAAGAAGAATGTGGTGTCTAAGATCTCAGTGAGGGTTGTCCCTTGACGGTTCCTCTTCTGAGATATTGTGGACATAAAACCAGTCAACATGGAGGATCTTACGGAGGTGATAACAGCAGCAGAGTTTCATCCTCAGCACTGCCACCTATTTGTGTACAGCAGCAGCAAGGGTACCCTGCGCCTCTGTGACATGAGAGCCTCGGCACTCTGTGACAAACATGCCAAATGTGAGCATAGTGGTGGAGATTAGAGACAGTCATAATTTGCATGCTGCCTTCAAATACGAAGGCATATTTTTTGATAGTCCTACCTAATCTGTCTTTATTCAGTGTTTGAAGAGCCTGAGGATCCAGGGAACCGGTCCTTCTTCTCAGAGATCATCTCCTCAGTGTCAGACGTCAAGTTCAGTCACAGCGGGCGCTACTTGCTCACCAGAGACTACCTCACCGCTAAGGTGTGGGACCTGAACATGGACAAGGGCCCCGTGGAGACATACCAGGCAGGAAAACACTTATATTTATGTCTCTGTCGTACCTTTATTTGTAACTCTTGTGCTAATAGAAAGTACAACTTACATAGGATATGTTATTTTTTCACTATTTTCTGATATTTGACCAAGCAGTAAAGGTACATGAAAATAATTATGTGTAGCACCAGATGTCAAATGTGTTGGTGAATTGCTCAAGGCTTATTATAATATTGTGTGTAGACAATACTTTATGCACAAATGCATGCTAAACATTGAAAGACTATGAGAAAGGCCATGTGACTGATGATATTTGAATATTGATGTGTTAAGCATATTTTCAGTCCACTGGACTCCCATGTACAATTCTGAATTGACCTCAGAAAACAATATTTGCATCATCTCCAGGTGCATGAATACCTAAGGAGTAAGCTGTGTTCCCTCTATGAAAACGACTGCATTTTCGACAAGTTTGAGTGTGTTTGGAACAGCTCTGACAGGTAAGTGGTGGTGTAAGAGAGAGAAAAAGACGCACAAAGTACAGCATATTTAAGTACATTTGCAGCGAAAGGGTGTGCTGGTGTTTTCCTGCTTACAATGCTTCTCTAAATACTCTGCCTCAACCAGTAAACAACTTTAAATCAATCCCACAGACAGGCTTTGCACACATCACATCAATCCTGTGCCTGCATTGTTGTTTTCCTCTTTTTCTCCTAACTCTTTCTTCTCCCTTCTTTATCTTTACATTCATCGTCCCCCCTCCTCCCCTCTCAGTGTTATTATGACAGGGGCATACAACAGCTTCTTCCGCATGTTTGATAGGGAAACTGGCCGAGGCGTAACCCTGGAGGCATGGCGGGAAAGCAGCAAGCCTCGGGCTGTACTGCGGACCCGGCGTGTATATACTGGTGGTAAGCGTCGCCGTGGAGACGTGGGTGTTGATAGCCTAGACTTCACAAAGAAAATACTGCACATGGCTTGGCACCCATCTGAGAATATTATTGCCATAGCAGCCACCAACAACCTGTACATCTTCCAGGATCGGGTTAACACCGAGACACAGGCACAGTGACGGCCGATGGAAATATGAACAGCTGCAGGTGCAGTGCCATTATCAAATTTGTCATAGAAAAACAGTCAATCAAACATATTTAGGTGTGGGGATTGGACGTTCTAAGCCAAGTTGTATCACAACACACAGAGATACAACCTCTGTTTGCATTTATAAAAAATTGCATTAATGGTTAACTTGATGACTGTTAGTTTATCTGATGCTCAAGGAAGGTGTGTAATAATAGCACTGAGATTAGCTGATGTATCTAGTACCAATCAGGACATGTTTTTCGTCTCACTCCCACTTTTTGAAGATCTCTGTGTACATGAGGTGCTGGGACACCTCTGCCATCGACTGCACAACGTATCACTCCTCACCAACTTGCTATGGTACTGCTGGACCCAAAAAAGAAGACGTGTTGGATAACAACAAATAAGGAATGATGCTCCAAGACATGAAGATGTTGAGATGATTAGACAGTGGATTCCAAGGGGCTTAGACAGTTTCACATTTTGTGTTTTCACAACTGTGGAATAGTGAGAGTGGTGTTATTGTACACTTTTTCACGTTCTGAACCTTTTTTTTTTAATCGGGTGACAACAGCAGCTCAACCTCTCCTTTAGAGCCGTGCTCTTGGAGACTGCATGCCTAATTCACCCATTATCTTTGCCCTCTTCACTTTGCAATAATAGCACTAACAAAAACAAAAAGCATTATTCTTGCTTTGAATCATGAGCTTGTCTTCAACAGGTATCATATATGTACACAATCTTTTTACTGTATGCTGTAAATAATCAGTCTTTTTTTTTAAGAAAATAACAATTTTGCTTTCACAGAGCTAAAATGTAAAAAACCTAGGATCTCATTTATAGAATGTTGTGAATATCACTGATCCAGGTAAAGACTCCATGTTGGAGCTTTTACTTAGCAGTAAATATGTACATTGTTGGTTGTGGAGAGGGAAGACGTTTGGCAAAAGCCAACACTTACTGTTTTTTTGTGTATGTTAAGCCTGTATTGCGTTTTGATAGCTGTATCAAGGTCTTTCTCCTTGTCTAAAGTCTACATAATTTAGGGGTTGCTTATTTCAAAGAACACATGCTCAAATTGATGCTGATTGGTGATTAAATTTATAATATATAAAAGTTAAATTGCTCTTAAGTGCTATGCTAATTTAAAAATGCATAAGCACAATTTCATATGAGCATTTACCAAAAAAAAAAAAGAAGTTGCAGCACATTTTTTTAAAATGAGGCCCCTGATTCAGCTGAACAGAGCTTTTATGACTAAGGTCATGTCCAGTGTTTCTGAAGGTCAGATGGTATCAATGGTGTTTTCAGTGCAATAGCTCATTATGTACATTAGTGAAATGTCTTTCACACTCAAACAAAAATGTCACGTGAGATTATTATATCACAGGTTCTTACTGTCTTTGTAGCTAATACCTCACAGTGCCACATGCTACTCTGGGGTGCCACACCGAAAGACTTGGGTGTACAGCAGTTACTGTAGGTGACGTCTGTGTTGGCTGGAGTGAACTATGTCATGATTTGACCGTTTATGGTGAAGTGATTTTTTGCTAAGTGACCTTGGCCCTGATGGAATCATTGTATGTGGTGTGGATATATTGTATACTGTAGCAGGTCGGGTTAAAAGTAGGTGTAGAAAAAGCAACAAATCCCCTTTTCAAAATATGACCACTGTCTGATGGATCAACAAAAATTCAATGTGTAAAATCGCAAGAAAATAAGAAAACTGCTGTCATATTTGTTCCACTTGTCTGTCCCTTCCACACATTTCACCTCCTTTACTTTAAAAATCACAGTTCAAGGATATGTATGTTGCAATCTGGAACTAGAGGGGGGTCCTACAGTATGTTTTAATCTCCACTGTCCATTGTGAAATGCAGACACAAGGACGCATCGATTGGTTTAACAATGTGTACAACACAAGAAAACAAGAAAACTATTTACACAGCGACACCATTATATAAGTTCCAGGACTCAGTTGTAAAGTGGTGAGCTATAGTTTAGAACAAGTCGGTTATAATCTCATCATAGCTACCAACACATACAACCAGTGAGAGGACTTGTGTTCAGCAGCAGCAGCATGTTGCCATTACTCAATGCTATTAGCGTGTATATCTATTGTACTTTAAAAAAGACAAATGTAACAATACGAGAAAACATCTCAAATGAGGTTAATGAAAGGAATGTGCATTAATAAAATAACACAATAAAACTAAAACTTTGTTGGATCCTTTTATATATTTTTTCTCATGACTAAAATATGTTCAGTCTATGAATCTGAATAAAACCATGCACAGGGGATTTAGTTTAAAGCGTTTAATAGTAGTTGTGCACCGCCAGAAACTCCAGAATCTAAGGCACTGAAATTCAGAGAATACAACTCAACATCAGCGATTGTCATTCACGAACACAGTTAGCTGACCGTATGTAAAATGAGTTGTACAGGGCGCTCTCAACCTTTCTTTTTGGCACTGTTCAGTAAATAACATGTTTTTCAGATGCAGCTAAACAGTATACATTACTGTAGATTGGGCCAATCCTGATTCTTAAGCAAATAAACTAAAGAAACTATTAAGATACCCTCTGAAATATAGTTTGTTTTCATAGAACAGAAACATTTTGTTTAAAATGCACTGGATGAGCATTATAAAACAATTGCTGTGTATTAAAAGCCATATACAGTATTATTAACATTTAGAAATCACCCATTTTGTTTAGTAAATTTGCCATAAATAGTAAGACCCTCCGTTATGTATTACATCTTTGTGTTTAAATTTTCTGTAAGTATAACAACATACCTGAGATTACAAATGCACACTTTGAAAAGGTTGTGCGTTGACCATAAATACCCTCACTGTAAACTTTTGGCTTTCTAAATGCTCTTTTACATATGTGCACTGTAGCTTAAGGGAAAAGAAAATCGGGCCATGATTCAAAAGATAAAGACCCCAAAGTTTTAAGACCACAAGAAAATATCTCAGCTAAAACAGCCAGAAATCTATTTTTTGCCCACAGCCAACATAATTGAACACCTATAAATACATAGGAAAATATACTTTAAAACTTGTACTAATGAGTAGACACATACATTGCACACACATACATTACTGTTCATGCATACATATTCACCATACACACAAGGGACTTTTAAATGTAAAAGCAGTAGCAAACTTGCTGCTATTAGTAATCATCTTCACTCATAGTAATAAAAAACTCATGCACTAACATAAGGTACTCTCAGCACCTACTGTATGTCACCTATGTCAGTACATGAAGCAGTGGATCAATTTTAGATCAATTTGTAAACAATTCTTTGGGTTACATTATAAATATGTGAGTCACATCTGAAGAGACTAATTTTTGTTATTTCAGTTTAATTGTTTTGCTGTTCTTCTTGTTAGGTGGTTATTTTTGCAGACAGGAATGGAGAAAAGAAAAAATCAAATGCAAACTTTAAGGCTCTCATTGTTGTGCGTCTCCAGTTTCTTTCTATCTTCACCTGCCTGGCTCCAGTCAACAGTGAAGAAACACAGTCCAGACAGTGGATAGCTTTCAATTCAAATGCTGGAGCTCTGGTTCCAAGACGACTATCCAACTTAGTGCTGAACTCCACTAAATTACCAGGATTCAAATTAAGCAGAACCTGTCGGAACTCATGGCTGGCAATTAGGATTATATCCCTGGCTGGGTCCTCTGCCTCATCGGTTCCATCACGTATCATTCCTACTGTCACCTCAAATCGGTAGCTATCAAAGCGCTTGACATGGCAGGTGTGTTTGGCCAGAGCCTTGATCTGACACAGCTCTTCCTCTTCTTGCATCTGGAGCAGAATAGGCAGTGAAATAGTAGCTGATGCCAAATCTGCGGCTGTTATGTTTGTGACTGTAGCATTCTTTGGCTCACATTTGGGATACGTCTCTCCATACAGGCAGCGCAGCCAGTCTCCCATGAACACTGGCAACATGTTAATAACTGACTGTGCTCCATTCTCTGTCTCAGCCACGCGGACATGCTTGAAACGCCCAGCCCAAGTGACTCTGTGTCCATGCAGATGGCTGCAGAAGATCTGTGTCTGGGCCATGCCTTTAGTTTCCCATGCAGGGGGCCCACAGGCCTGGCTGTACTGGCTCCACGTCAAAGTGGAGTTATAGACCTTTTGTCCCTCTGCATGATACACATAGGTAGAGAAGAACAGTAGGACCAAGGAGACGCAGAGTAAGATGACTTTGACTGGGCCTCGGTGAGTCAATGATCGGAAGACAACCAAAATTGACATGCTGAATCGTGTCCAGAGCCGCAGAGTGACAGGTATTGCACATACAACCAAGGTCACAATCATCTTTGTCAGTTCCAGCTCAAGAAACCACTTAAACAACTGGATGAAAAGCATGATGGCGAGCCCAAATGCCAGAATAGGCAGCGCAAACAGGAAGAGGAAGTAGGCCACACAGGTGCGGATTAAACCCACGGCGGAGGAACTCTGGAGGAGCACAACGGAGAATTCCCACCACATGAAACACACGAGATATGGAACCAAAATGCAGTAAGTCCCTCGGAAACCACGCATCCTCGCCATGCTGAAAGCCAAAACAGGACGACGAGGAATGAGAATAAATAATTTGACAAATTCTCAAAACACAACAATTCAGAAATCAGAGGCCTCTGGAACAACCCAGTGGTTGAATCTATGTTCACCAAACTCCTCCTGAGGCCCAAATGCTCCTTCTCACCTGAAGAACAGGTAGAACAGATAAACGTACAGCAGGCAAGGGAGGCTAAGCTTCAGCACCACTGACTCCCCTAGTGGCACTATGGCAAAAGTACGTCCTAAGAAGTGAAGTACTGTCATGTTGTCTGGCAGGAACTGGGTCAGGTCACACAAAGATGATGCTACCTGGAAAATACATACACAAACTAGTTTTATTGTGTATTATTTAAGTATAACACGCAAATAAAATACGAATAACATTTCCTCTTGTTTTTGCGCATCAAATGCGGATCAAGTATGTGAATTTTTCTGCTACATAGATGGGATAAAATCCTTGTACAGACCTACTTTGTGCTTTGTTAAACTGTATTTATGATGTTATTGAAAGTACATATAATGTGTAATTTGTAGTTACAGGGTACATCACGCACAACTCAGATTCTGATTATTTAATCCCAGTATTTCAGAGCTGACCTCTATGAGCATGGCTCGGCGTGCATACATAGCAGCGGTGGGACTGAGGCTCTTGTAGCTGACTGCAGTAAAGAAAATGGCCACAGTAGAGAGCTCAGAACAGGGTATCCAGCCTTTGTCAGTTACAGGGAAGGAGAAAATGACGAAGAAAACAGAGAAGATAAAATAGAGGTATGGCTCTAGATTGTTCCACCCAAAGTTGGTCTCTGCCTGCTCCACATCAAGCCCAGGTTCAAAACGTGTCAGCAAAGATGTCAGAGCACTGAAGTTCTCCCAAGTCTGTAAAAAAGAGAAAGCAAAGAAGTAAAAGGCATCTTCAAGTACAGTATGTGCAACTAATTTTAAAGCATATTGAGGTCAGTGTCCACTGTTGTGTCCACTTCATACCATGTTACAAAAGGAGAGATTTCATGTAAAGTGAGTGTGCTTTATGGTGGTAAATTATTTTGTGGCATAGATTAGGAATAAAAGCATTCTCGTGTACTTCATAAGAAAAAAGACAAACTTTACGCTCACCTTGCTGCTCTTGAAAATACGCAGAGTGCAGATGATCATAGAGATGAAGGAAAGGTAGAACACAAGCAGAGGGATGACAAAAGCAAACAAATCAACTGTCAGGTTGCTTATGATGAAGAAGAAGATAAGTGCGTTGACGTGCTGTGTGGGGATGATCGTGCTCAGCCACTGGACACCGGCCCGCGACGCCCAGTCAACCAGGTGCTCCTTCATCTCCACAATGACATCCAACGGATACTGCAGCATCTGAGGAGAAGCGAGACAGGTAAAAAGACTGCACAGCTGGGGATGGGGGTGAGCTGTTAGGGGTTCAGTGATTTGCAACAACAAG